>NW_021849573.1:1155590-1155960 GCF_003651465.1 Formica exsecta | reverse complement strand
CCAACTCACAGACGCAAACATGAAACATGCTTACATTACACATGTGGAGGGGATAGGCTGGAACGTACTCGAAAACATGAGCTCTCGTCCGTGTGTGCTCGAAGCTCGGCTCGGCCAGCTTCGGGATATAGAAGGGGACAGATGACAGATCATCTTTTTGTCTCCTTCTCTCTTGAGCTGGCAAATTGGCTATGCGATATGCGATATGCGACGTGCGCTTATTATTAATCTTTTTTCATTATTTTTCTATAAACTTTTACATATTGTGTAAAATTATATATTACAACATAAAAACATATATTACACAAAAAATAAATATATAAGATTGAAATATATAATATATTTTACATATATAAATTAAATAATTAAT
>NW_021849573.1:1154739-1155252 GCF_003651465.1 Formica exsecta | reverse complement strand
ACATATATTTTAGTATATTAAGTATATTTTAGCAGATATATAAATCCAATTTGTATTTGGCCAATATGTACGCTTTTTTATTAAAAAAGATTTTTTATCTTTAAAGAAATAATAGTAATAAAATAATATTCAAATTTTTATGGATGTTGTTGAAAATTATATTCTTTTTATTTTCATATTTATTTATTATATTGTATTAACATATTGTATGACGTATATATGCTTAACGGAAATCGCGAGAAAGTGATATGGTCCGTTCTGTCAAGGAAATGTAAAAAATTGTTATTAATTCAAAGTTATAATAAACATTGTAATAATATAAAAATTATTATTCTCAAAATACTTTTTACAAATATATTAAAATATTAATCTTGTCTCTCTCACATTAAATATACATATATATAAATACAGTAATCATATTTTAAATTTTTTAATCAATAAAAAATTAATTGTTTACATTTCCCAATATATGCAGTATATAAATATATGTATGTAAATATATATATATATATA
>NW_021849573.1:1139168-1151832 GCF_003651465.1 Formica exsecta | reverse complement strand
TATATATATATATATATATATATATATATATATATATATATATATATATAATGTCGTAACGGTGAAGTATCACACATATGTATACACATCGCATATATATGGAAAATTTTTATTTTGTGTCTGAAAATTGTATAATTTTGTAGCTCTTTCTTGTACTTGGAATTTTTTGGTTATTTCTTGTAACAAATAATTATAGAGATTTACTTGAAAAATTTACAAAAAAGAATTATTTAATGATTAATTTAACAATTATTATGTCGTCACATTTTTTAAATTATATCATATATTTATGATTTACATTTTATTTATAATATTACGTTTCTCTTTGATATATGTATTTTAATATGGTTTGGAAAGAAAACATATTTTATTGCCTATTTTACTGATTGTTATCTCAATTTGACTTGCTCTTATCTCATTATCAGTAGTATCAAAAAATGCATTGAACATTTGTTTTTAAGAAAAGAAAATGTCAAGAGATACTTTTCAGGTATTTTTATCGGAAATATCTGAACGTTCGACATTGTAATGTAAATTAGTCTGCAATCAACAATTATATTGATTACTGGTTAGTATACTTGTTTATATATATCTATATGTCATAAAAATCGAAGCCGCGAAAAGCAAAGGAAATTTTTGCAAGATGATGTATACATTTTCTTATTTAGAAATAAGATTATATTTCTCTTCAAGATGTAACGTATTTAAGTAAAAAACTACCTGGCTGCTCTTTTCATTTTGTCCTGTCCTTCTTTTACGAGATTAATTTATGACTGCTTAACAACACAAGTCGATGGAAGTCGTAGAAGTATATCAGCCGCGGAATGTTCGCCATTATCCGTGGTACTACTGAAACTTGGGGAGCAAAAGGGGCGCTCTTCTATATTAGGGGAGCGTCACGGCTCGTTGCTATTGGCCAAGCAGACACTTTTACAAGCTGCAGCTTGAGGCATTTGGTTCCCGAGGTAGCAACCCTCCCGAGACTTATCCCGCATTGGCGCTTCAGCCATAACGTAGCCCCCGGTCGTACCTAATATATTTTATAGAGGCCGTCGTCCAGTATCTTTCTCCGGCGAACGATCTCTTAACCGTAGATACGAAACATCCATGTAACTTGGAACTAAATTGACTTTGCAAAAATACATGAAATAAAAAATATATGAAGTAAAACAGTATAAAAACATTTTAATCAATAAGATATTAAAATGCTTTTTTTAATAGAAGAAAAGAATAGCATTTTATAATATATATTTTTTTTTTTTATAATATCATTTAATATTGTATTCAATATAATCTATATATATATTTACACATTAGCTATCACAAATATAATCGTCTCTGTTTTTTATTATATCTTATTTTTAACACATTTGCTATCACAAATATAATCAACGGTGTGCAACTAGCGTGAAAAACAAACGCCATATTGAAGTCAAATCTTGTATTTAAATATCTATATGTCAATAATTCGTATTTAATTCCCATTACTAAATCCTATGGAATTAAATATAAATCACTAGCTGTAACAATATCATTTATATTGCAATATACCAAATATTTTTATTATTCTTAGTCATTGTATTTTTTTGTATACTTTCAGATTATATTTTATTTAACTAAAATTAAAAAATTGTAGAGCAATAAAAGAGCAATTCAAACAAATTATTTATAGATTATTATTTATGATTAATATATCTAGAAAATATTTTATCATACATCTAGCATTTTTTAGAATAAAAATATGAATGGTTTATTTGTATGATAATGTAATTTCTTTATTTTATTTTATATATAACAAGAGAGAGACAAAAATGATTTTTATCGGCATTTCTGCTAAAACAATCGACATATATTTTCTATTTGTTAAAGACTCTATTATTAACAATTGATCTTATAGAGAAATAAAGTTTACTGTGTATGTGTGTATAAGATCAAAAAGAGTTGATATATAAACAATACTTTTATATATTAAAGGAGTGTTTATATATATCCGACCGAACTGGCAATTTATTGTTTGATTGTGATCACAACGTTTCGACCATATGGTTTTGGTCCTTATCAAGTGAACTAAAATTACAATATTAAATAATGACAATCACGTTACAAAAATGAAATAAACAAATTTATGTACCTGCGTTATAGTTAAAGTTGAAAGAAAAAAAAGTCGCATGTCATAATGACACTGTGTCAACCTCTCTGTTTAAGATACTGAGAAAGACTAAACGACCTTTATTAATCTATCATATATGTTATTTAAATTCTCTGTATCCTTTTGAGAGTTAATAGTGTTGTCATATTTTTTAATAAAGAACATTTCAGCTATTGATAAGGACCAAAACCATATAGTCGAAACGTTGTGATCACAATCAAACAATAAATTGCCAGTTGGGTCGGATATATATAAACACTCCTTTAATTTATCTACTGGCGACATCTCAAAATTAAACATTAACTTTTATATATGTTTCAGTTTTAAAGTAAAACTTTTAAAATCCCTTTTTGAAGTTGTATAATATAACTAATTTCTTATAATATATAATTTTTTAAAATTTTTCTTCTAATATCGAAAAATAATGATGTGTATGTTTAAAAAGTCATTATTTATTGCAATTTTTCAATTTTTAATGTATTTTTAACTGAGCTCAAATTAAATTCTATGACAAAGTAAAGTCTGTTTAAAATGAGCAAAAAAATATAGTTATATAAAATATGTGTTTATATGATATATAGTTATATAAAACATTAATGTGTGTGTTATATTCCAAAGTTTTTTACCAAATATTTTAATGTATAAATTACAATTTCATCGATATCAATAAAAATATTATAAGATTTCAAGATACTGTCTTGTTGAAGTCAACTGCATTATATAAAAAAATATATCGTTTAATAAAATGAAAAGTTTTGTACATTTAACTTAAGTATAATTATACAATTATTATAATTTTGCTTTTCCAGAGAAAAATATTATTGTACAAGTATTTCTGAAAAAAATTATAGTTTTATAGCTCCAATACTTTTTATTGATATTGCCAATTTATTAATATTATTATCAATTTCAATTTATATGAATCCATTTGACATATGAGACACTTACACTATTAAACCTATTCTCTGTAGATGATTCCGTATGTATATGATTTGACTGGTATACCGGTCATAAACAGCAAGTATCTCACGATTAGCTACGTGCATATTAACCAGACGTGTCAGCGCATCATCCGATTGTTAATTCATAATTTTAGCGTCACCATTTTGACTAGTGTTTATACCATCGCAGTAACCTTCGTTTAGAGAAAGGAAACTTATTGATGATCCACGTTTACGAGACCATTTGGCGGTTTCCCGCATACGTTCCCCGTAGATTAAGAAAAAAGGACGGACTAAGTCGCACCCCTTTTACGATCGCGTAAACTGCATTGGATTGCAAATTCTCGAGCACATAATAACGGTCTCATCGTCATCGTCGTCCCCGTAGCGAAGAAACGGGGCCTGTAGATTAGATGGCTCGTTCAATGGGAGATACGAGAAATATGTCAGCTCGTATCCGTCGTCATCCGAGGGGCCATCCCTCCTTGGTTCACGTGGCGTGCACGCTATTTCGTTCATCCCTTCTTGCCACGAAAGTGCTGCGAGAGAGTGTTTCCATGGATACACGGTCGGCCATTTTTACCATGGTTCCATAAGGGATGCGACTGGAGAAAATCCGATAAATTAACCGCGGCTACGTGGGAAAGTACTTCTAAAATGGCGACACATTTCCAACCCCATGACATAATAAAAAATTGCATTTAATATATAATTCCATACTTTTTTCTTTATGCAATTTACTTTTTCGTTACATCTGTTTCCTAAACAAAAATCTATATATCGGAAATTTTCCGTTGTGATTATAGTGTTGTGAAGATTTTTAAAAATGCTTTATAAAACTATAATTGATCTTGCAAGATAATAGAATATATAAAAATATGTAGTAATAAAATCTTTTATTAATATTATGCATATTATAATAAAAATATGTACACCAGACTAATTCAAGATAATTTTGACATCATCAATGAGAAAAATACTGTAACTCAAGTTTTTTTAAAGAAACTTATTTATACAATAATATTTTCTGTAGAAATAGAATTGCGAGAATCTGGAATTATATAATTATATTCAAATTAATTTATGACAGAAAACTTTTCTTCTTTAGAATCGATACATTATATATATACACGATTTCGAACGAACAACCGCTGCAAAATATTTTTGTCTAGAAATGCGATTACAATACTTTCTATATCGTCAATATATTTATAAAAAGTTTTCCTGCTTTCTTTAATTATCAGTGATTACTAGCTATACATATCATAAGCTACAAAGTCATATGATAAAATAACCCAGACTAAAAATAGAAGATAGAGAGGAGTTAGTGCACCTGAAAATGCTAAAAAAGCAGTAAAACTGGTGCGGACCAAACATCTCCGAATCGTATTCTTTTCACGCATATTTGGCATTATTGTACGGCCAAAGTTCCGCGACGTTGTGTTCCACCAACACAAGGTTTAGATGAATGGGTTGCTAAAAGCGTACTTTTATTGCGCTTGTAAATATTACAACCGCCAGTGTGTTCAGCTTGCTTCTTCTTTTATATAACTACAGATCTTTCATAATCGAAAAGATGAGGAAAAATGTCTAAAGAATACTATTATATTTGAAATTTTTATATCCTATGCGCGCATCCATGAACTTCTAAATATTTTTTTATATAATAGAAAAGTTAATAACTTAAATATGGAACAATTTATTACATTTTTTCGATATATTTGTATAATCTCAAAAATATAGATTTTTATGCATTCACGCCTTAATACTCTTCATTGCAAAATTACATGTATCTTTTAGTCTTAAGTATGTACAAATTGTTATTAAAAATTTGTTTAGACAAACTTTACAGACAAACTCTTTGAAAGCGAAGTCTTTTAATTTAAAATCAATTATTCTTTAGATATTTAATTCAATACCATCTTTTTATTTTTATTTCAACATAACTTTTTAATTTCCGACATTCCACAAACATTTTAGTAACTAAATCTTAAAATACAATTCTATTATGTTATAGTTTATTCAAAATTAAATGCAAGTTTTAAGGTTTTGTTATTAATTCTTATTTTTGAAATTTAATTTGTGAAGATACTTTCATCTTTAATTGATTGTAATAAAATTATTATTATCTCGATCTTTATTAAGGAAAAAATTATAAATTAGACCAAGAGTGCTTATGGAAAACAGATTTAAGTATTTTATTAATATTATATATTTATTTTCCTTATTCAAGATGCGACATTAAGACGAGATAATAATGTATTGTTCGATATATGTAAAATATTTTTATGTTGTAAGATTAATCAAGAAAGAATGAAATATTTGCAAATTTGCTAATATTAGGAATAAACATTAAAAAGCAATCGGAGACAACAAATATCGGTAGCGATATCTCGAATTATCGCTCAAAGCCAGTCGCTTAACAGTAACTCATGACAAAGACTTACGCATGGTTTCTTTTACTTCCCAATAAAAACCATGCCGTACCCTGTTTCCTTGGTAACGATCGTAGAACATATTTCCTCCCTCGCAGTGAAGTCCTCCAATATGTCTTCCGTGAAAGTATAGCGATAGGAAGTCGTTGGCCGCCGGTACTTTTGATGCGGTAGCAACTGCTGAATCGCCAATTGGTTTTGGCAATCTATTTCAAAGGAGAATAAAAATATTATTCTTTTTTTTTCAAACTATTCGATATATCGAGTCGATCACGCGATATTAATTCTAAAAGACAGAGTAAAAAATATATCTGTTTATTTTGTTTGTATTATTAACTGTACTTTTATTGTAGAATTTGCCGTAAAAAAATGTTTTGACAAGGGATAATCTCTTATAGCATATTTTTCCTAAGTAAAAATTATAATAATATATTTGTCAAAAAATCTATCCTATTTCTGGGGTTACATTAGTTATATATAGGAATAGTAATTTCCATAAATTGATATAATTTGTTTTTCTCTTGCAAATAAAAAAATCTTTTTTGTTACTACATGTGATAAAGAAAACCCGGTATATTTTTAAGCAACCAGTAAGTTTTTTTTTAAATTGATATCGATGGCATACCGTCTTCTGCTTTTACAAAAATAAAAATAAATAAATTAGGCATGCCCGCGCGTGCAAATAAAATTACACAATTTAACAATTATAATACATTACTAAAACTTAATTGCAAAAGAATATAAGAATAAAAAATACCTGAAAATTCAAAAGTTATAATGATATCTTCTCTCAATAATTTCTCTATAAAGAAAGATTGATCAAATTGTTCAGTAAATTTATCATTACAAAATAACGCAGCTGGATGAGACATTTTGTATAAATCAAAAGTGATAAATTTAGACTCATTTCCTTCGATTTATTAGATAAAAAAAAGAATATTTAATGTTTTAGATATAGATATGTGAAATGCTCGGATTATATGCACGCAGGATACCGGCTATATAAATCTAAAGCAGCCGAGAACATTTGCGTGTATTAAATATACGACGTCTAATTTCTTACGCGCGTTAACTACACTTTGTTAAGATAACAAGGACTAGAATTATTACTCCCAGGGATCCTTAGAGAGTTAAAAAATCGTTCGTTCACACACTAACCGGCAATCATCGCTTCATAAAATTCGCTATGCGTGTAAACCCATTACACGATTTTAAAGATATTGCCCGAAGGATCATGTCGATTTTGTTCCTCGTTAAATGTTCCGCCATCGTTTCTGCAAAAAGAGAAAAACACGTAACCACTATAATTATACATATACAAGCGAGATATATATTTTTCGTTGCGTTAGTCTTCTTCAATATCAAGCGAGCCTGAAGTTGCCGAAGATAAGCAATCAATATATATAGAAAAAATAGATTTTTAGAAACGCGTATTTTCTATCGTTTATCTGTATAAATCCATATTTGCGAGAAAGCTTGGTATTTTCGAATATATTCATATAATTTTATAGATAATATTCCATAGCGTATTTCAATAAGCAGATAAAAATTTTTCTCTGAAAGAGAGATATACATATATATATATATATTTTCGTATTATATACATATATACGTGTGTGTGCGCGCGCATGTGTATGTTGTGTATATATACATACATGTATATTTCTTTTATTTTGATAACATTCCATTGTGTGTGTGTGTGTGTGTGTGTATATGTGTAACAGAATTGTGATCTCATTGTCAGTTCGTCAATCGCAATTATATGATACGTTAACTAACCTCCGATAACGATCGGCTCTTCGCATCCACGTCGTTAACCGTATTTATGTCTTCATCCACGATATAATTAACGTTAGCGCGCTCTTGCAACAAGTGTTCGTAAACATGGTTCATATGATACATGGCGTATGATCGTAATCGAAATAATATAGATCGTAAAAAGTGCGATTTATACGTCGAAAAAGCGTTCGTAATATCCTTGTCTGTCAAGCCACACGTGAGAGAGGTGCTAAGTTCGCACGCGTGAAAAACAGTCCCATTTAGATTCGCATTTATACTTATTTCGTTTCTCTACGCGCTTATTTTGTATCATAACATTTGCAAAAATTATCGTGCTCGATGTAATATTTTACGTCGCCACATAAACAGATTGTATTCCCAATAATGTGTACTGTGTTATTGTGAATAACAAAGCCGTTCGCGCTCTCGTTGTCTCTCTTCAAAGTCACTCCTTCTCGTACACAGCGTCTATGTACTTCTCCCACTTCGTGCCCTCCTCCCTCTCTCTCTCTCTCTCTCTCTCTCTCTCTCTTCCACTCTTTTTTTCTTACTCTCTCGCGCAATCTACAATACTATCATAAGAACCATAAGAAATAAATCAATTAGCTAATAAATATTATAATGCGTTTGTCGATAATTAGTACTGACAATTTTTTTATGGTTTTCGGGTCTATGTCCGCGTTATACATGGCCGTCAATGCACATTTACATATGTTCACTATATTGGATCAATCATAGTAAGTTCGATTTTTAGTACGCGGTTTACTACATGTGTCTAAAACAAAAGTAACATTATTGATAATGTTTTTTATACATTTTATAAACAAGAACGGAGATTAAATAAATTGTTCTCATGTCATGCGAATAAAAGATACATTTCACTTGTCGTTACAAATACTTCGAATCGTTTGATTGATCAGTCAAAATAAGAGATATTTTTGTCTCATTTGTTCTAACAATAAATTTTAAGATCCTATCCATCAGAGACATTTGCATAGATGTATAATGCCTATCTATAAAATAATTAATCAATCGAGTGTCTAATTCTAATGTATAAAATATTGCTACCTTCGACGAATGATTGGTTGATTTTTAGCAAAATTTATCTGATAGGCCCTAATTGATCAGATAATTCGAAGCATTTATAATGCCAAGTGGAAGGTACGAAAAGTTTAATTTTACTCAATTTTATTTATACAAGCATAAAAAAATTGAATCGAATTTCTTAATTGATCCATACAGATATATTAATGTCGCAATATTTAATAGAAACTAGCATTTGAACAATTTTTATATCAGCCAAATTAAATTCGTATAGCTCGGAGTCACGTAACTGGTTCACAGCGCTCTAACGGAATAAAAAAGATTGTTGCCATCTATGCATCGCGCGTGTGTTTATGCTGTACTTACTGAAAGCGCGGACAATCGTGACGTCGAAATTCGCGCGGTGGCCGCGGTGTAAGTACAATCGGAGGATCGGAATCAATCGCTCGCCGTGATTAACGCTGTCATTTATTTGTCTCGCGTCACATCCGAGTTACGATTTTCAGTTATCGTGAGTATAAATATGCCGCGAGAATTACGGGAGAGCGCAGTATGAACATCGCGACAATTTCAAGTAGTACGTTTAACGTATTCCGGGAATAACAGACGCCTTCATGTATGTCTCGGGAATGCCGGAAAAAGTATCGGGAGTGTCGAAAAAAAGTATCGGGAGTGTCGAAAAAATAAGTATCGAGCGATCGTAAATACGCAGTAAATCGCGTCATTCGTGATCGAAATTTCGAAGCTGAACTTTTCGCGAATGAGTCCTTTATGTAATCCGATATCCGGCAAGTTTCAAGTAGTACGTTAACGTATTCCGGGAATAACGGTCGCCTGCACGTACGTCTCGGGAGTGCCGGGAAAAGTATCGGGAGTGTCGAAAGGAGTATCGTCGTATTGTGCGTATAAATACGCAGTATATCGCGTCGCGTGCGATCGAAATTTCGAAAGTGAGCTTTTCGCGAGGGAGTGGTGAGAAGAGGCTTCGTGGAATCCAGATTCATCGTCGACGAAAGTTGGCAGAGAATCATGGCGACGTTGCAACGACCGGTGAGTGGTTTGAATTTATCTCTGTTATATTAATATATATTCGTCATATTAATGATCAAGAATTATCTTTTTAACAAGAATTAGGAGAAAGGCGAAAAATGTTTAAGGTTTATGCACGTGTGAAATATTAATATATCCGCTCTAAGGGACTGATGTATAAATAATATGGAATATTCATATGAAATGTTACTTTTGCTCCTGCAATATTTTTTTTCGTACTATTTACTTGCAATATTAAATATATATAGGGTGTCCCAGACTTACTACACCATTTGCTAATAGCAGATTCTGGAGATCATTTGGAGATAATTTTTCCTCAGCAAAAATATCGAGGCCTCAATAATTTCCGTGTTACAAGCGATTCAAAAAAGAGGGCTTTTTACAAATTAAATTTTATAGAGAGTCAAAACTACATTCTTTAGTTAATTTCAAATAGAGTTTACTTTAATAGAGAAAAAGAATTATAATTTAAAACTTAGTTACAAAAATATGGAAAAAATTGAAAACTTGCAAAAAATAATGACCTCTCTCGACATTCTCGTTGAGGAAAAATCATCTCCAAATGATCTGAAGAATCTGCTATTAGCAGATGGTGCGGTAGGACTGAGACACTGTATATATTTGTTCTTGTTGATATTATATCTCTCTGTTATTTAGAAAATAATATCTATTTTTATTAAGACAGATAGAGAGGCAGAGAGGCAGTTAGATATTATCTCAATACATTTATTTAATTCGATAAATATATTTGATTCGATATATCTAATTTGGCAAAAATATGGAGAATATTCCGAATATGGAATTTGCACCGCGGATAACTTCTGTTTGCCACAGGAGATAACTATGTTTCTGAACATTCTATTATACCGACCGAAAATTATTTTAGATAACTTCTTTTCCAGCTTATATCTCTCTCTCATTAATCCTTTTGAAAATTCTCGCTAGAGGGCAATTCTTTATATGGGCTTTTTTTTTAATTGTAGCATTGAAAGCTGTCAAAAATAAATATGTAAAAAAAGAAGTTTGGTTTTATATTAAACTTTTCGAAAGAATATTCTTTATATTCGCAAAGAACGGTTACTTTAATTTTGTTTATTGATAATAAGAAAATAAGAACTAACGAAAACAATTAATATGTAAACTAAATTTCTTTAATATTTTTGCAACACTTGTAGAAAGTTTGATGCGATAGTTTTTTGATATGATAATAATAATATCAAGTTATAAGTTAAAAGACTCACAAAATTCTAATAAAAAAAGATAAATTATAAGGAAAATGATAAATATATATCAAAATATATGTATAGTATATATTATACACACACGTGCATACTCTCTTTTATTTCTTAATATAAATATTTTAATTTAGAAACATATATTTGCTTATCTATTCTGCGAACTACGTTAAATTGTATAATTACATAGCTTATTTAACTATATACTGTATACATTGCATACATTGAATGGAGTGATAATACTTTATATTATCACATGCTACACATATAAATGAAAGATTATTTTTTCAAGCATAATTCTCTTCGTTGCTCAGTAAGGTATATTAAACGCAAGCATGGCATGGTTAATTAATTGTAACTATTTTTTATTCTAATATTTAAATTGTAATATTTAAAAACGCATTCATAAATTTACCTTTATGCAGAAATAAAATATTTTTATAATTTATGTAGCTAATTTAACGACGAATATTACATTATTTTTTAATTTAATTTTTATTTTATGTTCAATATATCTATGTTATTTTTAATATTTTCTGTAACTGTCCAATTATTTAAATAACGTATATCAGTAAAATTTTTTTCATAAATTATGCTACGTAAATTATATTTAAAAGAGAGAGAGAGGAAGGGAGAGAGAAAGAACATATTACAAAATTTTGGACATTACATTAAATTTTGCACAATTATTATTAATAAACTGATGAGATATATATTGAGAAAATTTAAACAGGATATAAAACGGAAAGATTCTGTACATTATGAACGTTCTTTCGCATCATATATTCCGATTTTTTCCCGCCGCGACAGGTTTCCGAATTGACACTTTATTTCATCCGAGAAAACGGCATCGCAGGTTCGGCTACGAAAGGCGACGACGGCATATAACTTTGAAAGATGCACCGCGTATTTGTTCGTACACCGCGATAATCAGTTAAGCAAACAACGAACGAGTTGTCTTCGGCGACGGCCGTCGAATCTCGAAGGACTCCGACTGGTTTCAGTAACCGGTGACGAGCGATCAGTTTCTTTCAAGCGGCACATCTAACTACATTGCATTTATATATTAGTCGATTATTATTGATTTATCGTAATTTTTTTACGCGTGCTCGTTAAATATATAAATCGGCAAAATATAGTTATTATTATAGTGATAAATTGTAAAATGTTTTCTTCGCATAACTTGTGGATTATTCTACAGACTGAGTGAGTGAATATATCAAAACACATGATTAACTTGAGACGTTAATAGATGAGATAAATGCTTTCGTCGATTTAATGCTGTGATTTATCATGTCTTTATATAGTTCATAAATTTTAGGAAAGTGACGTAACTTTAATGCTTTCTGCCAATTTGTGCGTTTGTCTGTTACGGAGCTTCCAAAATGTCCTGCAAAACTCTAGTTTCTTATAAATTGTTAATTGATTAAATAAATAAAATCTATTATTAATTGATTGATTAAATTAATAAAATCGTTTTCTATCGCGGAAGAAATATATCATATAGATATAATGCTTTCTAAAAAGTTATACATTTTAAAGTATATACAAAAAGAACAGGAGACTAGTGTATCGTTGTTTCTTTATCACAACACCTTTGTTACGATTTAATGAAATTCGTTAGATTGCTCAGACATATAGAATATTATTTATACAATGACTTCTCTGCTTGGCGAATGACGCGTCTTATATACGTTTATTATCAATCTCCGTATTACGCCTACATAAAGCCGGTAAAATCCGCCGGGGAAAATCGAGACGAGTCGCTGTGTGCAGATCTTTATGAGTCAACGTAAGTCATGTAGTCACACGCAGTCTGCGTATAGAGAAGCGAAGAGAGAGAGAGAGCAGGGATAGGAACGCTCGTAGTGGGAGAACACGTAAGCACGTTGTTTTTATAATACACGTTAAATAACTTTACGACGCCTCAAGTATCGTGGCAAATTGATTTCGTAACGACAATCACGGAATTAATGCACAATAAAAGTATCATGGCGGCAATTAAGCCGAGCACTTGCTTAACTGTGAACC
>NW_021849573.1:1112167-1139091 GCF_003651465.1 Formica exsecta | reverse complement strand
GGCATTTCAGTCGCGCTTGGGAGCGCCGAAGTAATGATACATAAAACGAATCGAGTGTTTCCGCGGTAATTTTTTTTTTATTATTTTTTTTTTTTTTTATTTTTCTTAACGTCAAAACATTGTACGTCTAGAGGGATGAGGGAGAAAGGGATACACCGAGTGCGCGATTCTTTCTCATAAATTCGCTTGATACATTAATCGAATGTATTTCGAGATAATAATCTGTCTCTCGCGTTTTATATTCACGGTGTGTATTGTGTAGGAAAATTTGCGCGAATAATCGAGCGACAATTGTTTTGACAAACGCGCGAGATGCTGTTACATTCGTGAGCTTATTACGATATTAGATTGTCGTGAACCGACCCAACGAAGTCACGGCGCCGCGTTTCGCGCGCGTGCGTTTGTGTACACAACTATTAAGTGCTTACATTTATGCCTGTCATAATTGGCTTCGTTAAATGAAGAGAGTGACTGAGGAATTAGCTTGCCGGTAATAACGCGGCTATTTATTAACACGTGAAACGAGACGCCACGGGCCTCACGAACAAACTCGGAGAGCTCGGAAAGTTGATCTCTTTTTCTTTAACCGCGTTTGTAGAGTTCGATATCTTCCTCATTTCAAAATCAGCTCTATGGTGAGTACAGATGATTAAAATCTAAAATTTACTTCAACGTCCGTCCAATATTAATCTCTACTTTTTTTTTTGTTTTATAAAATAATCACTTTGCATCTATGGCAAATACTCGGGAAGGGTTTTTTTTTTTTTTTATTACCGGAGACAAAAATAGATTATGTTGAGTTTAATTAATTTCACACAATGGTAGAGAAAAAAAACAGTGGCCATCAGAACAATGATGGAAGATGTCAGAAAGTAGACAAACTAAATTTGCGAAAACACTGGATTTTTTTTAGTTCTATCAATTATTTTTATTTCTCCCTCAGACGTTTTTGACGTTTCTGATGGATGCCGAAGAAAAAAACATACGTTCAATCTCTTCGTGCTTTTTCGCGTCTGTTTATTTCTCTTCGTTGACTTATATCAACTGTCTCGATTTTCTTGGTTATATTTTCTGGTTGTTTTCGCTACTTATTTTTCGTCGAAATAATGACCGGCTAGCCTATATTCTACCCCGATTTCACTTCGGTTTCCGCGTTTCTCTACGAAAGGATTTTACAAGGAGCAGGCAAAAAAGTATTTCTAGACTATAGAAAAGAACGTTTCCCTTTTTTTTAGAACGAAGCTTATAACGCACAGATGTACTAAAAATGAAACAAATTTTGTGTAGTATTTTTGAGAAATCCTGTACTGTTTCAAACTAAAATAGATTTTTTTTAATTGTAAGATTTTAAATTATTTATCTCTACTTCTCTCTCTCTCTCTCTCTCTCTCTCTCTCTCTCTCTCTCTCTATATATATATTTTTTTTTCGTCCTTCTATATATATATATATATATATATTTTTTTTTTTTATTTTTAACGTGTACTTTTTTCTAAATAAAAACTTTTTTATAAATTAATTTAATGAAAATATTAGTTTAATGGGGTTATTTTATTCTTTTATTTATTAAAATGATAGCTTCGTAAATAAAATTTCTTTAAGACGATACCATCCTTCGTAACTGCCACTCTCCGAAATTGTTATTCGTCGTATATCTCAAGTGGTGCTTGCGCGATGTTGATTGTTCTTTCCCACAACTCGATGTGATCGCGAAGATAGCCGAATGTGTCAATATATCTTATCGTTCGTGATCTTAGTCGGCAACGCGTCGACAAGTTTTTCTCAAAGTGAATTTACTTTAGTCCGGAGAGATCAACAAGCAAAGATTACGATTGTCAGAAAAAAAAAAGAGCAAATTTTACGAGGTGATCCATTGTCAGAGATCGACACGTGTAAAAAATTTGTGGACGCATCGCGTGGCTGATTTTTGACGTCAGAGCAGGTTCTAACGCAGTCCTGTGTGTCGGACCTTAATCTCTTCGATGCGTTCACATTCCGAGTGCGTGGAACGAGCATTCTGAAAATGGATGGCCGCCGCGACCGTGGGAGGCATTTCGGCGTCTGGAAAAAAGATGGTGGTGCGGAGGAGAGGCTCCATGAAAGAGGTAGATTTACTATCAGAGAGATTTCATTCCTCTGGGGTTTAGGCTTTCTCGGCAATCCCATTACGGGAGTCAAATGTGATTTAGGATCTTGGCCTTATATCGCGGACCGGCCTGGCTATAGGCTGGTGTACACCATAGGCGTTTCATATCTCGTCGGAACAGATACCAACCGCCGCGCTCTCTGAGGTTCCACGGCCGGCCATAGTCATGGGCGTTTCCGTGGAATTAACTTTCCGTAATCTTTCGTGATCAATATTTCAATCGGGAAAAGAGAGGGAGAGAAAGGGCCGACGCGGCCCTTTTCAAGAGCGTCTAGAAAAATGGTCGCCGACTCAGCACGATATTAAGTATCGAATTCCACGTTTCAAATTATGTGTTCGATGATTTCTCGTTAATATGACGTAACGAATAACTGCGAATTATTTAATGCATTTTTTTTTTATTTTTTTTATTTTGTTAGACTATTTTCTCGGGATCACATTGGAATGTGAGTTAATATTATCAATTAAATAATAAATTAAATAATGTGACAGAAGGGGTCGAAATTCGCGTTCGCGTACAGTTGTTATCGTCCTTGCTACGGCCCTGCATTTCATTTGGCCCCAGGACGTGGCTTACCGAGACTCGTACTACAGGTTCTCGAGAGAGCCTCGCTTATCCGCATTCGCTATACCTGCTATTATGTAGACGATAATGGTCGCCGCATAAATATTCACGCCGGTGATGCCCATAAATGCTACCGTCGCCGCGTGCTGCACGGTATTCGATATATACGGGCAGTTCGCGTACGAACATTAGCGTTGCTAGGTAATTCACCATCTTGGATCGACGTCAGATCCTTGATCCTGCTGAGCAAGAGAGACTATTAATCACGCGCGCCGACTTTGCCTTGCTATCGAGAGAAGCGAGTCCTTGCGAATGATTTATATCTTTAATCAGGAGATGAATAAATTGCTTTCGTTCACCGCGAATTGCCGAGGAGATTCAATTACAATTTTCCGAAATTGATATTACAAATATATATTTACAAATGCGTATATTCAAATATTTTTATTATCCTTAATTCAATTGCCTTGACCTAATAAATAAAGTTTGATTATAGAGTGAAATAAATATTAAGTAACAAAATTATTTAATATTAATTTTTTCGTACAAACAGAAAAAAAATTTAAGCGGGACCATAATTAATGTTAATTGAATTTTATTTTAATTGAGCTGTCCAAACAGAATTATATGAAGTGTTAAATCGCCTAAAGCAAGCAAAACTGTTTAACGTGCATATTTGACATGTGAGACGCGGCCATTGATGCCATCTCTGGAAGTAATATGTATTTTTTTTTCTTTTTTTTTTTTCGCCGATCCATCGCAAACAGGATATCAAAAACTGGTCGGAGCTGTCTTCGTACCAATATCTATCGAAGCAACGCGACGTGAGGGGTCCACTTACACAATTATCTGCTCGCGGAATCTCCTCGGCGGCCGTTCGTTCGCCGTTTTACTACCGCCTGTGCTCTCGTCTCTTTTTTTTTTTTTTTTTTTTTTTAGTTTTATTTCCAAGCTGCTTTTTAAGACTTCCCTCGCTTCCCTTCTTCTTTCACGCTGTCTTCCGCCTGTCCTCTTCGTCCGTATTCCTCTCTCCGTTCGACTGGCTGTTTTACCGCCATTCTCTCTTCCTACACATCCCACCGATCCGTCTCCGTTTACCCCCCTTTCCTCTTCGGCACCGATTGTGTCGTCTGAAAATTCCAAGCGGTAGCGAGTTGCAACAGGCCTCGACTTCAAACGCATCCGACTGATTCATGTGAGCCAAAGATGGAGTCTCGGCAACGCGTAAATTCATTATGTTGACGTGATATTTTGAGAAAAATTTTTTCTTTTCATACGTGCAATCTTTTCCTTTTTATTGACTGTAATTTTGATTTCAATCAAAAATATCTTGTCTTATTAATGTCCGAATTTATTTCCTGCAACAAAATTATTTTTTACTATCGATCTATTTGCTTTGTCGATGGACGTTTCGCAGTGATTTCAGGATGCGGCGGCTAAAACACTGGCCAACAGTGAACCACGTTGGCTCGTGTTTCGAAGCGTGCTAGCAGGGTGGACAGTCATAAATACGCGTGTAAATATATAGCGGCTGTTACGTCGGCCGCTGTAAAGTCGTAGTATGTAGCCAACGTTAAATGTTCAAATCCTTACGGGGGATTTGTGACTACAATGAATCTTATTTTGCGCGGCGTGTGATGTTAATCGGATTACGATTTGCAACCTTTTCAAATAAATCTGCGACGGAGTATACTGAGAAAATTACAGGCGGTATCGTTAATTAGGAAAGATAATAATTATTGTCTGACGTTGTTACAAGAGTCGTTGTTAAGAGATTACAAAGAGTACGATAGTAATTATAATTAATTTAAATTAATTGAACTTTTAACTAATATATGTGTAATAGGTATTTCGAGCATATTTTTCTGTTAACTGCAAGGTATATTATAGGATTTAATTCGAACATGCCTATATTTTAAAAGGATTCGTTTCGATATGGTGTCCTGACCGCATCCTTTTGCGTTAGTCGTTTCGAAAGTAAGTGAAACTATTTTGACCGCTGAGAAAATCTCTAAAGGTAGGTAACGAAATTTTTCAGGGGGTTTTTTTTTTTTTTTTTTTTTTTTTCAAATGTGGATTATTTTTTCGAGCTCTTGGATTTCTGCAAAGACTACCGAATTTCTCTTTAGAGTCTCTGTGCAAGATCTACAACTTTGAAAAAACTTTTTAAACAGGATACTAATCGCGATATGAAAGTTAATTCGAATTTTGATTGATTTCAATTATACGATCAGTCAATTAGTCATTGAAAAAAGATTTTTATTATTGGTCCTAATGTATAATTATTTTTTTAATCAATTCATTTATGTCTCTCATTAGTGTACTAATAATGCTGACGCGTAAAAGATATAATGATTATTCTAGATTTATTCCAACTTAGTAAACCGGTTTGATTACATATAATGAATCAAGACTGTTTCTCAACATATAGCAAGTACAATAAAATCAAATTACTTTTAAGAAAGAGAGAGATAGAAAATCTTTGTATATTAAATTTTAATTGCAAATAAGTTATATCTACACATGCATCCTGATTTTTCCAAAGGGATAAATATACAATAAATAATAATCTAAGATTAATAAATATTTACACAGAAAATTAAAAACAGAAAAATCAAATTAATATTTTAATAAAAATTACGGGGGGGGATTTTGACAATTATATAATATACATATTATTATATAATATTGTTTCAAGATTATGACATCACGACTTAAAAATATTCATATTTATAATCAAATTAATAAGTTTTGCAGCTCTTTTTCGTATGTTATTTTTTATAAAATTATAAAACGGATGTGGAGATGATGTGAAATAAGATAGCTTGTCATGCAGTTAATCCGAAGTGGCCGCTCGACTCTTACCTCTCGGTATCGCGCGAAAACGAGATCAAGCGGGAAAATGTCGACTATTCTTATATGCTGGACGCTACGTACTACAGTAGGAACCAGTAAAAATCAGGTCTCTTACGAAAGACGTACGTTACGCTGCGATCGCATCTGAAACGATTGCCGGGAGAACGAGTAAGTGAGATATCAAGGAAAAGCGATAGGGTTCTCGGGGGAGGTGTGATGTGTAGGTACGTGTGGATATACATCAGGGTACTTGGAGAGTGCCGCGTTTAAAAGGATTTACGACGTCAACAAAAATAATCGTTTAATACAAGAGAGGGAGGAGAGAGACGGATTGTTCGCTGCTGGATGACCGGTCGAACGGTCACCCGGTGTCTATTGCCCATCAAATGACCAGTCGAACGAGCGCGCTTCGGGAAGACCGACTTCCGTAAAGCATTGGTTTTGATCGTCGTTATGGTTGCGGATCGACATGTAATGCTGTTTTTTTCGCGGTTTAGTCAGTTTACTGCGCGACGTGTTGCGTGCAAATAATTGCGAAATAATTACGGTAATAAATAATTCGTGCCAAAAGTGAGAATTGAACGAATCTTGTGAATCTTTATCTGCAAGTTTTGATACATAAATTCCGAGTATCCTGATGTATCGTGAAATTCTATTGCTGTCTTCTATTTCAGATTGAAAATCTTTCGAGTAATGCTGTAACGCACGCCATTATATACGCATGTATATTTGGTAGAGAGAGAGAGAGAAAATCGTGAAGAAAGAGAACGATTTCAAAATCGCAATATCTCGTCAATCAAAAATAAATTTGATAACTATGGATAAAATGTCCTGGAATGTAGATGCGTAATTACGGCCGTAGTTTCGTCAATTTCATCGTGCCGCGTTGTCAAGGGTCGTCCGCGAAAGGCTACGAGGAGGGTTATCAAGTACAAACGGCAGTATTATTCAAGAGATTAGAATCGCGCGGAGAATGGTTTTCCCTGAAATTCGCGCATATTCATGCTGCAATCTCTGTTTTAGTAGCAAAGATACACGGACTAAAGTTTACGATAAAGACATTCAGGTATCGTCTACCGCGAATAACGTACTTTCACATGAATTATGAATTATTATTATTATTGTTCTTATTTTATATAATATATAGTAATTGAATATTTTGGTAGTAGGTTTATAGCAGCTTATAATAATCAAAATTTTTATTGTGATAAAAACAAAGAGAAACTGTTTGCGGAATTCGGCGTGACTGATTTATTTTGAAATATTTCGCTTTTATACAGTTAGGCGAGGTTTAAGATTGCACGATGGCGACAGCCTGTTGACCGTTATCTTTGCTCTTCACTTTAGATTGCCTGTACATTCGTTCGTGATAACCAGCAGCCAAGATAGCATTTTATCCTATATGCTGCTGGTTTATGGCGGCTATATTTCGTGCTACTTAGGATTTCAGAAAAATATAGCTGCACTTCTCATTCTTAAGATATTTTTTTCTGAGAATTAGAAAAGTCTTTTGGAAATGCATTAAAGTAGATTAAAAGATAAAAATTATATGACATATTATATATTGGTAATGTAATATCTTATATAACTTTTGTTCAAAAGAATTTTCTTTTGATTGAAGATATAAAAATATATTTAATCATGAAATATATATATTATTACAATAGTAATACAAAGTAGTTTCGAACGCTGTTGCAAACTTATTTATCTCTCTTCTCTAGTGAACTATTTTTTATTACATCAAAATATATCATGAGTATTCTGTAATATAAAATAAAGTATTAAAATGTCAGTTGTGCGTATTTTAATAACATCGTTAATCGCCAAAGGCATTGTTAGATGAAATTTGTTCAGTGAACAGGAAATTTATAATTCATAGGCCGTTACTATGATGCACAAGAAGTTTTTGTGAGAAACATCGTAGACACAATGTTGCACGCGCGAATGGACGTTTACCTACTAAGATTTATGGACAGAAACGGAAATGAAAAGGGGCCGAATTATCGAGAATGCTCGTGTTATACATATAAAGTACGTTTCGGTACTCTCGTAGGATTCATGCGACCCGTATCGGAGTACGCGTTGTGTTAATATCCAGGCTCTTCGGAGCCTTTCATCCAATCTTCCCTCTTTCAAACGCAGTCATCATCCTTCTCTCCCCTTTATTTCCTCTATCATCCTCTCGCCTTGAATTTGTCACCGCCCTTAAGCATACAAGTCCCACCCTTATATGAAGTAGTTAAAATAATACCGTATCCTTCTCTCATATTTAATCGTTTAATCGAAGATTTCATTTACGTAAAGATATATAACTATATATAATTTTGCGCGAAATTAACAATTAACAATAATCACATAAAAAAAGATAAATTATTATCGAAGTGTTAAAATATAAGATAAGAATGCAGTTAAAAGAAATATAAGAACAAAGCGATATAAAAATAAATACGCTTCTATTTTTGCACGATAAACTGAATGCAGAAAGTTAAAGTTATTTTTTTACGTAGGAACAAATATTGTCAGATATACATCTATATCGGACCTAATTGGAATCGGTCACCCTTGTTCACGCGAGCAAACTAGTAAAAAGAGGACGAAGAGGGGCACGCACTTCAAGTTATACCTATAAAAGTGAGCGTCAAGCATAATAAACACGAGTCGTTAATGGTATCGCTAATAGAATCATTCCGCTAGTTCGAGATGAATTTGGTCCTCGGCAAACGAATGTGATTTCATCTTTGCTCTCTTCGATTCCCCTATGAGATTTCGTTTTCAATGAAATTTCTATTACATTTGTTGCCGTTGATTGGGGCGTATTATACACATGTTCGTGCTACGAGAATAATAATAATTTTTTTGTTACAGCTTAATAAAGATAAAACTAAGAATTTTTAAATAGCATCGCCGCGCGTTTAAGTTACTTTTTTTTATATATCTGTGAAAAATTAAAATTATCGCGATATATCACAATCTAAATGAACGAGACAATTGATTGTATTAACGTTTTATTATTAGAATATTTGAGATTGTGAGACTTTGTACAAGCAACTGTGCGTCACATATGAACTCTCTTTTTTCATAGACGGTCTAAAATTAAGAAATTTACACAAAATGGAGTTGATCAGTTTAGTTTCTGAGAGGCTCATATTCAGGGCGAATATCCATAAAAGTGACATAAAATGTGGAAATTATATTGTAGATGTAGTTTAATTCTTAATTTAATGAACTGTGAAAGACATAGTTACCGATATTAATGGCTGGAAACATGATAGCTTATATCGATGGCGTGATTAAAATATAGTATACAACTTGAAAGAGGAAATTGACGCGATATATTGCGAAGCACTCGCTGAGACTTTTATAGCTGCGTTGTATGTTTATAGAGAGTAAATATTTAAATATGCCGTAATCTTCCAGGTAACAATATGTACAGCTCGCAACAATCTTTATGTCACGTTACACACGTTACACGCCTTCCGTAACGAAGCGTACACCAAGTTATTTTGCACGTGTGACGTATATAAAATACGTAAACAATTTATTTCTAACATATTCGTTATGCGATCGTAATATTAGGAACAATACACACATATAAATCCGACAGTCGAGAAACAAAGGCGTTACGTCTACCTCGAGGCAGTAAAATGTTTAAAAAAATCGTAAAGATATATCTCTCTTGCCGCGAGAGACCACCTCAACCGATAACCGCGAACAGTCGAAAAGGGAAGAAGAGACACAAAGAAGAGAAATTGCAACTTGCAGCCATTCAACCGTCGGCGGTTAAGTGTTATTATAAGCGTCGTGATCTGTACGAACATTGCGAACCCTCTCAAAAGGCACATATAGACGGCTCTTCTGCTCGTATACTCAGCAATGATTTCACGTTTACGCCCTGGCTGTCTACGTTGGCAACATTCTGAAAATGCTGATGGCAGGAGGCAGCTGGAAGGTAGAAGGAGACAGAAAATATGCCTCTGTGAGAAAAAGAGAGACGGGGGAGAAACAAAAAGAGCGAGAAGAGAGAAAGAGAGTGAGATGCGCTGACACATCAAGAGAGAAAGAGAGAGAGAGAGAGAGAAATAAGAAGGGAGAAGAAGAAAAAAAAACGCCGGATAAGAGAAGATGAAAGTGAAAGACGAAGGCGGCGGCCGATAGCAACGGTGTGGAATGGGGTAGGATGTGGAGGCAGAGGGAGGCTTTATTTTATTTTAATGGCGCTGTAAGCTTTCTTGGCTGCGTACACCGAAGCTACTAACATAAGACTTGGTCCGCCGCTCGGAGTCCCCCGGTCTAACATGACTACATGGGATTTTGTCTCATCCTTTATTCATGAAAGACTCTCCTTATCTTCCCTTTTTCCTCTGTTTTTTATCCACAAACTATCATCCATAGAAAAGCAAATATTTTTAGCTAAATTATGATTTATAAATTTATATGAATATGAGAAATTCAACTTTTACCGATCGCGATTAACTGTATACATATGACAACAAAAAAAAATTCAATAAAAATAAACTTACGATATATTCTAGGGAACTAAATTAATAATAATAAATTAATGCTTAATCAAAAACTTTTTTATGCGCGTCAGTATTACAATGCAAAATTAATCGATTATATTATTATCTCTATTCTGTCTTATATCAAATTTTTTTTGAGAATTATTTTAATGTTTTAATGAAAATTGAATCCAAAAAGAAGTTTAATTTATACTATAAATTCTTTTTTCGTTGCAATATTATACTACTTATTACGCATATTATTTTGGCAAAAACTAAAATTTATTTAATTTAATCGATATTTTAAGAAAACTTTACATTGTTTTCGTTGTATTTTCTACCTGGATTTACGCTCGACGGATGCGAATATATACGAGATTTTCAATTTAATGTTACTTTATGATACAAGTCGCGGAGTTAAATTATGCCTTCTTCGATTTTTATCTTCTTCCTTTTCTACCGTCGGGATAAGGACATACCGGCAATTCGCTAAGATAAGTATAAGAATGGCCATGAATTAAGCCAGTTTGACGTGAAGCCATCCAAGGGCGGACTGGATTCGCGAAGAGATCAGGTTCTTTAGAAAAGAATAGAAATGAGACTAGATAAAAACACACACACACACACACACACACAGAGAAACACATGAGAAATTAATGGCTAATATAAAATAAAATCCGCATACCTTTACTCGAAGTTAATAATATAAAGTTTAGACAATAAATATAATAAATCGTACAATACAGAAAAACCTATATAAAAATATATCGATTATTTTCTGCAAAGTTTTAATGCAAATCTGATTGAATTCGAATAAAAGAAAATTTGAATATAATGCGATTTGTTTGTTCCACGTAGAATCACGTGTATCTCATTCGATCAAAATCAGATTTTATGTCATGGACGCTGATATCCGAAAGTATCACGAGATCCTTGATGCATAAATAACGTTTTCTCATTATCGGACCGTCGTATCTTACATGCATTCGAATGAGGAGAAGAGGTTGGATTAACGTGCGCAGTCGAAGAGTTATTTTTCAGGCACGTCGTCGCATACCGATGTCACCCTTAGTTCAGTTGGAGCAGTTAGAGCCGTAGTAAGCGCTCGTTTATGAGATCTTAAACAAGACATGAAGAGGGAATATTGTGAATACAGCCCGTGCGCATAGGAAAATTATCGAGCAACGTAACAGTTATCTGTACGCACAGTAATCTTCTTATCGGAAACAGAATAATCATCTTTCAATAGCATTTACATTTTTGTTATATATTAAAATATCTTCGTCGAAATTTTCTCTTGTTCGAACGTGAAATTTTTTTTTTTCGCGTCGAGAGTAACTTCTTCCGTAAAATGAAATTTCCCGTTTGATCAAATTGATTTATTAGCGCCAATTCCATTTTTCCCTAGATTTTTAATTTCCAATGAACGCGAATACGGCGACACGACAACGTATACAACCTCGATGGTGGCGGAGGCTGTCGTGTCGTTATTTATGCTACGCGGCTCGCAATCCACCCTCCGACGACAGCCAACGGCATAAATCCCTCGTGTCCCATCTCTCCGGAACGTTTCCATCTCCCTCTTCCGTCTCCCACCTTTCTCCCTCTCTTTCTCTTTGTGTCTCTCGTACTCCCCCGTCCCCATCGCTCTCTTCCTACCTCGTTTCCTCTCGTCGTTTCCTCTCTTTTCTTTGATTTCTCCCCTAGTCTCGCGTAGTTCTATCCAGCCAAGTCTTACGGGGCTTTCGCCCTTATATTTCCCCTTACCCCCGCTATTCGTTTCTATCGTTCCACGGTCATGGTGGTGTCAGCCAAGAGCACCGGAGTGAGCGTAACATCGACCCGAGCTCTCTCAGCCAGCCTCCGCCTACCACCACAACGATCGCGCAGAGCTGCACCGTCGTTGGTGGTTCACCGTGAACCGAAGGACGTGTGCGCGGAAAATTTATGGACGCTTTCAGAGTGATATCGATCGTTGCAATATTAATAAATTGAAGGACTTATTTACGTTGGCCTAAGCTGCATGTTGGATTATATCGGGACGCTATCGGGATGTTGAAGAGCTTCTCCAGATGATCTTACACGCGTGAGCAAGTAATTGTCGAATAGACTCTGATTCCTTGAATTATTATCGCAGAATAATGACGTAAACGATCAAAATTATTAATTTTTTTTAAATCTATAATATCGTATATGTGAAAGCACTAGAACTTATAAAATTATTATGTAAGGGTATACGTGATCAATCATGAGAATCTTAGTTTTTCCATGACACGATGAAAAACCCAAATGTTCTTAGCATTTCTCCCTCTGCTCAGCTTTTTTGTCAATAGGGGCATTACTTCGCCATTTCGTCCCCATAGGTCGCTAATTAAACGCGCTGATATCGCAGGGATAAACGTGGGGATGAGTGTACGCCCGGAAATTACGGAGGGTCGTGCAGGTCGGATGGTAATATCACGGGAATGATGAAATGGTCGGAGAAGATCGATGGAAAAAAAGGAATGGTCTAGAACGTGAGTACGATTATGAGATCGGTGGGAAATTGTAAAACGGAGACATGTCGCGGTAGTTTCGAGGAAGATAACTATTTTATACTTCTTCGAATTCCAACCGCGTTAACGTTCGTACCAAAAAAAAAAAAGCGACGATGCCATCCGATAAAATTTTCGTCCATCTCACAGCAAGTTATTCGTTGGCAACCACATTCTATTAGGGACTGGACGAGTCATGATTAACATTTTTCTGGTCGAACATTTCTTAATAAAATAAGACTGCACGGCGTCGCATCGAATATGATTATTAAAGTGGAATTAGCCTTATTATAGTAGCAGTTAAAAGCGATGGAGAAGGAGTAAGGAAGACTCGGAAGATAGGGGGTGACTGGCCATGAAATTGAAAAAGTTACCAAGACCCTGGAACACCGAGGAGTGTCGGCGTTGGCAGGAGGCGGCCATCGAGCTCTGTAATTTGCGTTCATAAAACCCCATGAAGGCTCAAGCCAAAGCCTCTCGAATACCATTAGTCGGTCGTGAATTTATTTTCATTTAGTTACAAGAAAATTACGCGCCACGTTTATACCTTACGTACCGTTTTGTATAGTTAGAGCGCGAATGTTGATGTATATTTTATCGTTGCGATGGAAAGAAAATGGTGTGCGTCTTCCATTAGATCATTCTTTCGTTACACTATATTTAAATAACTAAGAAAAGTCTCGCTAGATATATGTATTACGAGAATATCACTAGAAACGTGGAATCAAAATGTCATTAACAAAATAATTTGTTTAATTAAAGACGAACGAATATTTAAAAAGGTAAAATACACAGTCATCACATTTTTCGAAAATAAAATTTTCTCCTTTCTATATAAATCTTATTTATTGAACGTACATGACGTGTGACACATACATATGTAATTACAATTTCACGCATCACAAGAGCTCATCTTGAAATATCTCTCTCTAAAGTCGCTGTAAAATACATATCTATCAATGTTGGACGCATCGAGAGAATGCAAGGAATTTTACGATACACAGAGATTATCAGAAACAATTTATATTTAGGGCGTAATCACATGAAAATTCGAGACACGCCGAAGACGTAACGTCGGCGCAAAGACCGCGTACGCTGACAACTATATTTAGCAGGGTTTGATGGCGGTGGTGGAGAGCCTGTATATCTATATATCGCGAGAGGGGGTTGTGGAGACGACGTACGTACGCGAGGGGGAAGTGAGACATCTATCGCGCCGACCTCCCACGAATGGAAGGGATGAATTTTGCGCCGCGACGTCCGCGCAGGGGTTGCAACGACGCCGACGCGGGGTCCACGGGGACCCGGAACCGCGACCGGAATGCCCGCACCCCATTTCGATTCGTCTCGAGGGTTGAGGATGCGTTTACTCATAGTCGGCCGCTTGGTCCATATCTACCGACGGTCGTAGAATCATCACGAGTCGAGTTTCCATTTATACCGCGGTGTCTCTTTTTTTTTTTTCGTCTCCCGTCGCGCGTCCACCGTCACGCAACTTCACGAGCGAATTCCATCCTCGTCCGGTGCGGCTGAAATCCTGTCCGTGAGCTGCGATTGATCCGCGTTCTCAAGTATCTCGAAGGTAAGAGCGTAAGAGAAATGTGTGACGTTGAGAATAGTTCATTGAATTGTTTAATATCCTTATCTTTTTTTTCTGTTTTACGAATGACATGAATTATAATTGCATATAGCGGCTGTGATTGATATAATAAAATAGTAACAACGCAACTCTATTAGAAGTATATATTTTAAAAATTGTTTATAATCTTTTAAAATTAATTATGACTTAAATTATATTTAGATCATTAATCAAACTTTATTATCACGTTTTCTTTTCGATTATGTACATTGGTTTAATAATTGGTCGAAGTGGAACAGCGATAAGGATAGGTGTCCCTCGAAATTATCATTCCTGTACATCTTCGATTGCACAATCGATGAGTATTTGTGTTTCACCTCCCGTACACACCTCGTGATATATGATGCCGTCATTTACGATATTATTTGACTATGTTTTTTCATTACGAGCTCGTTAATTGTCACAAGCGCAATTTATTAGCGATGTATCGATACATTTGCAATGCTAGTCGCAAATTATCGCCTTTCACATAAAACATTTGCTCAGCAAGCGATAACAATCGCACGAGATAACATTATGTAAAATTATTCTGCCATACATTTCACGATCGCACAGATCAAAGTTTTCGCCGACTGGATCATACGTGAATATATTTCCCGCATATTGTATGTTTCATTTCGCAAATTCGCTGGGTCCAGATGTGACGCTTGCGAGAAATTCAGATATCGTCGCATGACATACGGTGTTCCATAACAGAAGTTAATGGCTCGATTATCGTAACTCTATTTAACTACTCACATTCATGTACTTCGATTCTCGTTTTCCCATGTGAAATATAAGGCTAAATGAACAGAACATGATTCGCCAACTGACATTTGAAAATAATATTGTTGTGCAACTTTTCTAAAGTTTATCGAATTAATTAGTACTTATTAACAAAATGTTTATTATCTGAGTTAAATGTTTAATACTATAAATAACGATTTTCTATTTTAATAATGTAAGTGTCTTGTGTGCGCTTTCCTTCTGCTCATTATATGTGGTACGAAACAAAAGATTATCTTATCACATTGCTTTAATGCGTGTAAATATTAGCCATTTGACTTATTGTGTGGCAAGTCTGGCTTATATTGTAAAGTGGATAGAACGAGACGGTTCAGTCGCGTAGGTTGTCCTTAGGTCTTCCGAACTAAACCTTCCGGACCTTTTTTGTGAGGCTTTTTAAATAGTCGAAGAGTTATTTATCTCCAATAGAGATAAACAATTTAACAGACTGACGGTTGCAAGTAGAAAATATTTGTCAAATAGTTTGCAATAAATCATGTTTTTAATGAATCTTAAAAAGCACAAAATTCTATGATACAAAGATGCAAAATTTCTAATTATATAGAAAGATTGACACATACAGTATGTTTTATAAAAAACAAAAATCAAGAAATTGAAGCTGATTTTCAATTTAAAAAAAAAATCTATCATATAGAATATAAAACGATAAGACCAAACAAATCTTGATATTCCTTTCATTGAGATCTTTTCAAGAAGTTTGTGGTAATCGTTACCTTCAACTTATGGACACCGCAAATCTCCATTTTTTATCATGATTTCTCGAAAGTGGTTTTTCCGAAAATACGACCTAAAGTAAAGATTAGTGATCTTCACCTAAATTTTCAGACTTTTGTTCCGTTGCTATTTCCAATTTCCATTATGTTAAATCTATACAATGTCCGTGATTTTTCCGGCAACACGGCGACCGCAACTTTTTGTAGATTGCGTGTTTATAAAAACAACATTGCGGTAACAAAAGGGTTGCAGCAAAAAAAGAAAGTTTTAAGGGATAATTTTCATAGATCTTAAGGCAATGATGTAGATGCTAAATTATATTTCTCTTTCAGTATTTTAGAAAGAGAAAAAATTAATTTCTTCTCTTATTATCTAAAAAAGATATTTTTAATTTTCTTTATTTCATAATGTTATTCTTTATGAAAAAAAAAAATGCGTTTGTTACATTTTTTATAATTTCTGTATTTATATGTAAGCGATTGCGCAATTTTCAAATGAATATGCGACATTCAAATTCTTCTAATTCTTCTAATTATTTATCCTAATTCACATCACCTGGCATATCTTAATTTAACGCAAGAGGGGAAGACGCAGGTTTTCATTAGTAAAAGCGAAACAAGCCGCGTAAGTATAAAAACTGATTTCGAAATTAGATAGGGTGCTGGCACGTGTGTTCATTATGATGGCTGCGAGTGACAGGTGGGCCTTAAAAAACAAAAGGCTCGTGTACACGGTTGGTATTTTCCATTCACTCGTCGACTCATGGCCAAGCGGTGTGTAACGGCAATAATGAAGTTGCACGGTTATGTTAATTGAGAAGTTAAACAGAAATAGGAGCATTAAACACGTTGGCCCGTAGAATTCGTTGATATCCGGCGGCGATGCAGTTAATGCTCATTCAGTTACGTGATAAATGCGGGCAAAGTTTGTGCATTATGTCTTAAATCAATTTAATTGAGCTAACGCGCTTCGTTTTTTTTACAGGTTAGGTCGCAATTATTAAACCCTAATTCGAATATACATCCGATCGTTAATCGTAACACGCTTTATTTTATCTTCTTCAATCTCGTTATATAAATTAACATGGATCATTTAAGTCTCATGTATTTATCTATGCGAATCTTTAGCGTCGTTTTATTCAGCGAAAGATTTTCTATCTGTTCGTGTGGCGAATTACTGAAAATACTCACGAGAAATGTCTCGCGTGCGCAAAATTCGTTGTACGCACGATATCAAATCGAGGAATAATAATAATCACGCGCACGTGGATGTTTTAGCATAAGTCTGAAAAAGGGCCTGTCGTCGCAGCACGACATGACGCATTTGATGCGGTGTTTAATAGATCGTAAAGAACGCTCGAGTGTCACGATAAATATAACAACTCGCGATGCTGCTGAATGTTCGTGTCTTAACGCTTCAAGCGTGATCACTTCCACGTCGGGCAATAGTGCGAATTCGCGTGCGTGACTAGTGTAGTTACTACCATATGTACACATGTATATGCGTTACGTCGCATAGGAAGACACGCGCGTGGAAACTTAAATTTTTAATTATAACATTAATTACATTAATAACAATAATATACACATATGAGAAATTTATATTAAATTACAAAAATTCTTAATTTATTTTTATATATGCACAAAATCTTCCGCAGAGTTTATATTATAATTTGCTTTATGCGGTTGACAAGTTGGAGATTTCGCAGACGTCTCTGCCAACTAATTATTATTGCAAAAATGATAATGAGGAGATGAGGACTAATTACCAGTGATTTTGCATATCGTACTGTGTACACGTATATGTATACGAATAATAAGAGGAATGCGAACTGCCGCGTATATGGTCGCGACAGAGAAAGGAAGAGAGGAAACGACCAGATCCCCGAGACTCTGTCTCTGGCTCCAAGGATCGATTCGTTGCTTTCCAACGCGAGTAAACCGCCGAATCTGCTCTCCTGTATTTCTGCTTCCCCCTTTCTTCGTACACATGCCACTCTTTTTCTCCGCCCTCGAGCGCTCCATGCTTTCTAACAACCTGCTACACCGCGTGCTGTTGTGTCGGATGTTTTATCCTCTGTCGTGCCTTCCGAGAAAAAAATTCCACGATAATATTTTATAGAAGATACAGCAGTATATAATATATCGCACTTTCTAAGGTGCGGTAAAATTTAATATTTCTCATCTTGCGATAATAAAAAACAAGGTCGAAGAAAAACTCGAAAAAAGACTCGCGTATATAGAAAAATATAAAATTATTATAGAATAATGGCTGGATTATTTGTAGAATGATTGTTTAAAATATATTGTTAAGATAACCATGGTCTTTCTACATTATACATGATTAATTACATATTACGTTAGCGAGATCGTTATGAAAGGATTTAGTGTAATATTTATATTGATAGATTTTAATTTACTGCATTGTTAACAAATATTCCTACTCTCTTGAACAAATGGGTGTGGATTTTATCAAAACTTTTATATTATTAGCAATATTAATGACCACGCAATTTACTGAAATATCGTCAAAATATACTCGTCAAAGCAGATTTGACATAAGAAAAAAATTTAGATCTTTATAAAAGAAGCTTTGTTTGCTGGGAACAGCTACGTTTTTTGAAACCTTCTGTATATGGACACGTAGGTGTGGCTTGTGACATGAGACAGAACTAGCTCGTATTTTATTTTGAGTGTCAGACTCCCTCTCTCATGATCTCGAACTCTGCGTGAGAGCGATATGTCCGTCGAAGATGAAAAAAGGAGAAGAAAGCGAAGGCGAGACGTTGTTCATTTCGATGATGGCATGAAGGATAGGACTTGCGGAACGAAAGTTCAAAGGAAGATATATATGTTATCGGTCGCACGATTCCTATTAAAACCAGCTTATAAAAGTCTACGACTTTGACATTCGTAAAAATCAGAAAGATCAAAAATTGCATGAGTCCATCCTTTTTCTTTCTTCTAAATTTAGCTATAGATAAATTTTTTATAGCATTGGGTACAAGAATAATACGGAATAAAAATTTATCACACACATATTTTAGTTTATTAAATTTCAATTAAATTAAAAAATAAATAAATCCAAAAAAAAAAAATTTAATTTAAATAAAAATGTGCAGTATTTTTAATTCAATCGTTTATTAATTTTTTTCTATAAAATAAAGAAAAAGCTGTTATTTTAATTTTTTAAATAATCTGCGTTATATACATATATTTTATACATTTTTATTTAAATTTATTATATTAAAAATTGCAAGATTTAATAATCCTGCGGCATCCTTTGTTATTTGAACCAATCATAGAAGAGTCACATTTTATTTAGCAAGGGATAAAGCTAAAGTTCTTTAAGAACTTATTGTTAGAAAAGTTTATTCGACGTTTTAGATTTCTTCAAGTGTGAAAAGGTAATATCTTTCTTAGATTTTCGATTTCAAGAGCGAGAGCAGTCTTTTGGCTTAATAAGGATAATAGAGATGAATTTGCACACAAATTTAATTTAATTTGAAAAACATAGGAACACGTAGGAAGGTCTCTTACTTTGGACATTGCTAATTATTTGAAAATTGTATATGTATACATCGATGAAAATAATTTATTAGTACAAGTATAGCATAGTACAATATATACAAAGAAATTTAAAATTAATATTCTTTCGTATATCTTTAGTGGATTATATTATTGAGTGCAAAATATTGATAAAATTTTACAATGATAGGAAAAATAAATAAAATATGTATATTTTAAACATTTTAAATAGATATATGATATTAAAATGCACTTTGCGGATGTAGCTATGTGTTTCTCGCGCACCCAGTACATCGCGGCATTCGAATCGAAATTCTCGTACGCTGGCGTTGGTGGGGGTTGTTCGGCGAGGCGCGCCAGAGCAAAAGCTCTCAGTTACTCCTAGCATAGTGGGGGAGAGTCGCGTATCGGGAGTGGTGCCGGAGTTCCCGGCGTTCTTTTACCGGGTGAGCGTACCGCGGTTAGCCGATGGTGGGGGTCGAATCGTATCGAGTGGCGTTCGAAAGGGGGACCGGGTGAGGAGGGGTGGAGCGTGCAGTCTGCGCGACGGAACGACCGGCTGAGTGCGCGGTACGTCCCATCCGGATATCACGAGCCTCGTTTCACCAACGTGGTCCATTGTTATGTGCTCGAAAAGTACCGGCGGAGTACATTGTTGGCGGCACGCACGCGCGCACGACCTCCTTTGGTGACCTACGTCGTCGATGTTTGTCCTCACCGTCGTCGGGGCTTCGTACGCGCCGAACGGCCGCCGGCCTTTTTGAAGATTCCGCGCAAATTGCCCGGGGACCAGGGCTATCAATGGTCGACCTTCGCGGCGGGGCACACATCGTTTCACCATCTCCTCTCCCTTTCTTTCATCACCCTCGATTCATCGCCTTTGTTCTCCGATATCGATGAGCGCGCCATTTAATTGTCCTGTGCACGCCACACATGTTCGCTCCTCATCGGCACGCTCGTGAAAAATTTCAGGGTATTCAGTGAGGAAAATTTGACAGTTCTAGCGGTACGAAGTGATGATATTATCATGACCCGGTACTCTTTTTGGTGATAGTGAGGATCATGTAGAGAACGTACGAATCTTCGCGGTTGTCAGGTACGAAGAGACCAAAAGTGAAAGTGATTAGAATTTTTCTAGTGTCAATCTAATAGCTTTAGTTTGTCAAATTTTAAAAAAGTCTCCAGCAGAAGGTTCTATAATATATGATCATAATAGATGATCCGCTGAAACTCAAGGTATGATTTATTTATTTTTATGTTTATCGTTATTGTTTCATTGAATTTAATATTAAATTTATCGAAAATAATATTTCTAATATAAACAATAAATACTTTAAATATATGCTGTATGATAATGATAGGAAGACAAAATATATAGAATGGTACATACATATTATATTGATATATAGGATACAATATTCACACATGCCATGATTTAATTATTAATTTTTTAATGACAAGTTTATCATATACTATACAGAAAATATATTCTAAGGTTGAAGTATAAATAAATATTGGAAAATTATATCGTATATAAATATCTTAATGACTAAAAATGTTTACTAGAGACGATTAATATTTACATAATATTTTTATTTGTTTTAATGTGTATAGGTACAATCTGTAAAGTGTTAACGTGTATTTATAAATCTTTATACATGTCGCAAATGTATAGCGTATTGTTCACGTTTGTCACGTTAGGAAAATATCTTATTTTAGCGTATATATTAATTTATATGAAAGTGTAAATGCTGAGATTAATGTGTCTTGATATATCACGAAGAATCCATGAGCGGGAAGGTCGGGGAAAAAATTGAGCTGTCTCAGGCGTGGGTCGGCGGGCACAGTCGCCCGTTAGACTTTCTCATTAGTTAGTTTGCTCTACCAATTAGAGAGTAGTTCTCGAGATGGGACACAGAGTCACTGTGCAAAGCGCCGTGAAATCTGTGTGTATAACGGTACGAAATTTTCAGAATTGCGACATGCTCTCGTAGGGAAAAATGTTTTTGATTCGTCATTTTGCCTGTACTTGGATAAGTTATTTGCTAGTTAAATACCGCGCTTTTATGCGCTAAATTGTATAAGAGTCAGTTTCTTCACGGGAACTTTGAATTCGTATTATTGTACATAATACGTAAATTGTACATGAATTACAGTTTTATATGATATAAGGAAGAAGACGCGTGAGTTTTATGTGATTTTCATGTAGGGTATTGCGCTGCATCATATATTTTATCACTGCATCGCACTTTTTGATATTAGCTTAGAATTGTATCGTAACATACACGATCGGTTTTATTTAACTTCATGATATTTGCAGATACGCGATGAACAGGATATAGATGAAGACGAATACATACATATACACAATAGTATATATATGTATACTTAAGGATTATAACGCGTTAGGCATTTAATATGTTAGACAATGAAATTGAAAGTGTAACTGTGGGAAATGATTTATTAGTCTTGCTCTTGGCTACGTTAATACAAATATAATCTACATGTTGTGAACTGTCTTTCTCTCTTGTATTTACTTGCTAAAGATTTTCTCAACTTGGACACGTTTATCAAATCAAAGATTATCTTTGTATCAAAATTAATTCTTATCTCTTCGAACAACTATTTTTCTAGTCGTTTTTTTTAATGAGAGAAAGTGAGACAATTCGATTTTTTACAGACTGAATATTTTATAAATTATTGTTGAAGATGTAAATTATAGGATTAATAGGATTATCGGATATAAATTAGAATTCTCTTCTAATTTTTTTCATCGGATTCAAACTTTGCATAAGTTCATACAACAACATTGTGGACAAAAATTACTTTGTTAATGAGACCAGTAAATTTGTTTAAAGTGTTAAACTTATGTGCGTATGCAGAATCACCAACCGCATAATCGCACTATATAATAATCATTACAATTACGACCAATGTAATAGTGCTCACTTGTCAGGCTCCATAAAGTCTGGTTATTATTTTGCTCATAAACACCTGCACTCATGTCAGTATTCCCCGCGTATATCTTCGTATATATTTGGCTTTCCGGTCGCGTATATTAACTGCGTTAGTCACTTAAGATAATCGAAGACAGATATTACAGAGATAATTGTAATTGAATGTTATACATATATCATCTGATATGCTCTGATTTATTTTTAGTTATATTACTTTTAAAATTTTGTTTCTTTAATTTTAGATAAAATCATAAATCGGAGATAAATAAGCTTATTAATCAAATTGATCATCACGACGAACGGAATACGAATTTATTATGCTTCTTTATAAGAGTTTAGTAAAATATATAAAGTGTATAAAAAGAATGTATGTGGCATGATTTATAATTAATTAACATAAATATTTATCACCGATCTCTTTCGTGTCTACATTAATTTATAATTCTAATTAATTATTGAAATATTGAAAAACTGTGCTTCCTTCATCGTTCTATTTCAAGTACCTAAAGCAAATAGAAATTAGTCAATCTTCGTTATTGACTCGTGGTCTTATCACAGACTGACGTCACCTCGAGGGTTTCACTTATCTTCGAACTTTTTTATTCATACATGTACTCGCGAGAGAATCTACGTTAGAGCGTGTATTATCAACCACGTCGACACGCGGCTAATAGATTTGGCGAGGTGAGCTTGGAAATAAAGCTTTTAAACAGGAATGCGTGAAATCTTTATTGCCATCCATGAAGTAGTAAATAATCCGCGGTACGTGATGGAAATTATCTTTAATTTTCACGCAATGTTTGAGAGTTTATATAACTCAATGTCTACAGTTGTAGACATAGCATATTTCCTGCTTTAAGCATATTTTTTGCGAAAACCGAGTGATAAATATATCATGTAAAAATGTAAATTAAAACAGAATCAAAATGTTTTACACATGTTTTAATAAATTATATTGTCACCCATAGGCATCACTCTTCTCAAAACAAATTCATGTCGTATTTTCTGTCATTGTCTCAGGATAACGTCTTCAAAGTTTTAAGCATCAGGTAGTTATTTCATTCAGTGTTTCACACTTGTGTCTCTACAACTCTACATGATAAAGTAATTTGCACGCTTCAGCCATTCTCATAGGTATATTGCACATATACCTATTTAGCTTCCTGGTATCGGTAATATATTTGTAGCTTCAATCTCCTATGGGGTCATTCGCTACGATTTAAAGTCAATAATCTTGTTACAACTCACTACCGTTCACTTTTAAGAGAATAGTATACATAACCTCATGGTAAGAGACACGATAAACCTTAAGTGTCGGTTTGCACGGTAATTCCTTCCTCCGTCAACCATTATGAACGGTCGTTATCACATTACCTATTGACCTTATGAACAGGTGAAAGATGATTCTTGCTTCTTGTTTGTCACAGTGATATCTTGCTCTAAATAAACTATTTTAATTGATAGCAAATATTATCCGAACTTTGCCAGTATATTAAGCCATACTGTTATTATTGAATTTTTAATGCTTCGTTAACAACGATATAATATTGATTATGCATGAAGCAAGAAACCCTCCCCAAAATGATAGATAAAATTACACACGAATATTCTTGTTTAGGCAAAATAGATAATTTTGACAAAAATCGATTACTTTGAATTTTACTTTGTCTTTGACAGATTGTATCATTGTTTAATTATAATTTTAATCCAAATTAATTTATAAATTGAAGAATATAATAATGTTTAAATTGAATAAAATGGTATAATCGAAATTATTTTAAGATTGTAGCATTTTTCTATAGTCTTATCTTTGATCCTTGATTTACAAATTTTTGAAATTTATCGCACTGTTGATACAAATTTCGATGCACCGATGAGATAATTTATAATTTAAAATAAACAGAGATTTAAAATTTTTAATTAAAAATGAATTATAGATTATGGAAATCATCTATAAAAATAGTATTATTAGAGAGGACCTCTCACACTAATGCTATGTATTAATTATAAATTATAATTTCGAGCATTCCATTTGATTCAATACAACTTATGCTTCACTTTTTCCAACGCCATACGAAGTGAAGCCAACCCGAGTATAGTTCACTATTCTGTAGCAGCCATGCTGAAATCCATGATGGCCGTCTTGCGTTCCATAACGCCTCTCCTCTGTGGGAATGGCACCAATAGCGCCTGCAAAACTTTCATTCGCCATCCCTACCTGTGCTCCTGTGTCGACCAACCCCACTATATTCTCCGTTTCCTTAACATCTATGTTTTCTCCCTCTACCAGAGCATCTTCGACGGCCATCATGGTTTTGTGCGTGCGCACACGTCTGTTTCACTAGACTCACGAGAGTATCACTGTATAGAATGCGGTAGCCTTCAGAAGTTCCTGTATATGTCTGTGTACGAGTTGAAAATTTTTAATATTTTTCCCAGACAAAAATATTCCTTCAATTATGAGTTCGATTAAATTTTTTCTAAAATAATTTTTAGATTTTTTCTAAATAAATAAATAAGTAATTTTACTATAGCTTTTAAATGTGCGCGATTCAGGTTTCGTCGTTTACACAATTACCAAACATTTATATCAAATGTCAGAAAAATATTAAGAATTATTTATAGCTTACTATAAATTATTACTAAATTTAATGAAAATTATTATTAACAATTATATATAATATTTAATATACTGCTATACAAATTTTATCATTAATATTATTTTTGTGAAAGCAGTGTTATTATACCTCAATAAAATCATTGTTTTTATATCTTTTTTAAAGTACACATGTTAAATATCTTACCTGTATTTTGCTTTCATCAGCAGCAGGTAAGAGGTTTATTTTACCTATGTGAGATCTCAAAGTTTCTGCTGGTAAGGAAGAAAATGCTACTTCCGGTTTCGACACAAACATCTTTCCGGAACTTATCAACTGAGGTTTTAGTCACGTAGTTACGAAATGTACCACGATTTAGGCTTAGAAACGCGGTCGTACTTATTTTGAATATATAATATATTTTTAAAGTAACATTTTTAATACACAATATTTTCAATGTCTCTATTATATATACAAAGTATATTGTATATGTATATCCAAACAAATCGTTATATCTAAAACTCTGATTGGACACAGATATAAACTTATACAAATATATTCATATTTATATATTTTATTTAATAAATGTTACAAATAATACATGAGCACATCATGAATAGAAATATGTCAAGAAATATATAAAAAGGAAAAATGCATTTTTTTATGTATTATACGACGAAATATTATACATCTCTGAAATTATTATAACATTACTACCATAATTATAAAAAAATTTGCACACAGCTTAACTTTCATAAAAGATAAATCATTTCCATGCGAGACATTTTATCATCGTTAAACTAATATTGGGTCTGAGATGCGAGAAATCATTTCTCATCGACTTCGAAAAAAGAAAGTTGCATCTTGTTCTATTTAGGATTTTCCTCCCATATGTATATAAAAGCGAGAATGATCAATTGACCGCGTTTTTACCGAAGCCTTATTATATTGGTTGGGGACTTGCTATTCTGCTCTCGTATTTTCATCATGTATAATTTCAATATTATACAATGCAGAGAGGTATACGGGTCGTTACGGGACGACTAACTAGCGAACACATCAAGTTTGCAATCCATGCGACGCGTACACACGGTTTATTCCTTGTATAGCGAGCCAGCTAACTAACCGGCATGTCCAAGGGTAATTACTGAGCTCGTCGAGCGCGACGTGGCCGACGTTATCAGGCATTCGCCTTCGCCTCGGTAGTAGCTTATGCATCTGTGTTCACACACACATATCCTGATCCAAGCGATGCAGGAGGCAAGAGAAAGGCAAGGCAAGGCGTTCTCGCGGAGGGAATAGCAAGCGAGGAGCGAGAATAAAGAGGGACAGGGGGAGAGTCGCGGAGGATTAGGTTCGGAGGCAACGGGAGGAGAGACTAGGCATCGACTTGAGAAAGGAATTGGTTGAGAGGAGACGATGCGGAGGTGAAGGGGGAAGAGATGGAAGATTCCAGCGACTCCACGGTTAATTTGTAGCAGTGCGCATCTCTCCTCCTTCTCCTCCTTCTCCTTCTTCTCGTCCTCCTGTTCAGGATATATATTTTTCTGGGGGCTTATGCATCGTGCACGTTCACGCGTGTACGGGTGTTTGTGATTCCCACGTGTTTTATGCTTCGTGTGGTTTTGTATTTGCGCATCGCGATACATCGGTATAAGGACGACGAGGATGATCGAGAGTGGTGGTAGAGAGGGAAGGGAGAAAGTTAGAGGAGACCACCCAGGAATCGCGAGCGCGTTTCCGCACAATGATATCTTCTATTCCTTCGAATTCATATCATCCTCGAGCTCTCGTCCAATCTTATAATTTGTAACGAAACCGACAAATGTGCTGAGATCGTTGAGATGTCGAATACTGACGCTGCAAAATTGACGATGCATCAAAGAATGATACATTATTGTACGAATAATATAATCGTGTAAAGTAAAATTGAAGGCTGATTTTAAAAATGTCCTGAATTTTCGGGTATTAAAACAATTATGCTAAAAGTAGTATATACTATTTATAATTATAGGAAGCATATGTTTACAAGTGCTTACAACGTAAAATACCACAATAAAGCTGCGTTAAAATTGAAGGAAGAATTATTGTCTGCTTATCTCTTT
>NW_021849573.1:1095226-1112124 GCF_003651465.1 Formica exsecta | reverse complement strand
AATTTGCATCTTCAAAATCTTTTTCTCTTCAAAAGCTACAAGTGTTATACTCGACGTGCATGTCATTGCTTCATCTTCAATGGAAGTCTAGGAAAAATTTTTTTTTTTTTTTTTTTTTTTTTTTTTTTTTTTTTTACACATGATTTATAAACATCTATCCGTATAGTTGCATAAAATAAATATGCGTTGAAATCAACGTGTCTAATTTAAAGGATGCCGCACGATATGGCTTCTCGTATAATAGACACGTGTTTTTATTTTATTAAAATTTTTATTTTAGTATTATTATTATTCTTTTATTATTATTACATATATCTAATGAAATGAACTTGTGAAATCATTTTTGGCAATGAAATTTGTAGATCCTCTTGATATTTCGTGAATGCAAAAAAAATATCGTCTGACGCGAGACTGCTCTTTTTTTTATCTCTCTATCATTTAGTTATATCGTGACTGGAGCCAGGCAGCTAGCTACTGCCATCGATTTCTGGGCATTGGAAAGACGCATGCGCAAGCAAGAATAGGGACTGCCCGCTTACGATATATTCTCCCTCCAGCTAACGTCAGTATTGAAGGCACTAATACATTCGCGAGAAACTGAAAGTTGCGCAGTAAATTCAGTATTTGCGATGTAAATTTTGATGCATGCCATAAGAGTCCTGTTTGATAAAACCTAGAGTGCACGCGCTTCACAAAATCCTGTTAAATTCTTTGAAACCGTTTATCCGAGAAATTTCATAATTATCTCGTTTTTATCATGTGTAAAAATGAAAAATAATATTAATACGAAATAATATTAATATTTTTCTATATGTCCATCGGCAGCAAAAATTTTCAATTATTATTTTAATTTATATGGGGGAAGATGCGTAGATTACGTGGGACGTACGCGTAAATTTATTATAATTCAGCGTTCGTAGCTGTCCGATTAAAAACAGTATCAACCTTGAATCTTGTCCCGACACTTATTTGGTCGAACCAGCCAACCCTTTTAACGCGGGTAATCCCTTCATGCGGGCGTTCCATTATCTGACCATCTTTATTCACCTCCATACTGGGATCGGAGACTGAACAGAGAGAGAGAGAGAGAGAGAGAGAGAAAGAAAAGAGTAGAAAGATGGATAGAGAGTGCAAGCGCGAGAGAGAATGAGAGGCGGAGGATGACGTGCGGAGGGCCGGGATGGATCGAGGTGGGTTTTATGAGCGCGCACAAATCTCCTCATCAAGCTCCCGCAGGATCCAACGCCCGACATCCATGGGGGCTGGAAATTGCAGGGCGGGTTTCGCCATCCTTTCGGAAGGATAGGAGGGAGAAGGGGTAGCGGGGGAGGAGAGAGAGAAGGCCGTCGGGCACACAAATGAGGCAGCTTGATTCCAATTATTCAGTAAATTAAATACGGGGGGGGGGAGTCGGGCTTTACGGGCGTTCCTCCGAGTTTCAACATTATTTTAGTGTGGGGAATCCAACGGGGGATGTAGAGAAAGGGTTGAAACCGCGCACGTCGCTATTGTATCTCGTCGTGCGAGGGACGGGCTCCGGTTATCTATAGTTAATACTCGTTGTTTGGGGTGAATATGCGTGAGCGTAGAGATATTTGGCCTTTCCGGTGTTTTGACATAGGGGAGATATTCGGTAATCTGCCATGACCATGGCTTTTTATATCGCTTTTTATATTGGCAGGTCTCTCAAAAACCGAGTATACATACAGTATCGACCTCATTGCACGAATTCTTCGCTAAACTAATAGTATAAATTTATTCCGTTTTACATATGCACGGGTAAAATATATTTCCATTTGTAGTTATTACTCTGCATATAATCATATAAGTAAAATTATATTTACATTTTTAATAATTATTTTGCATATAATTGCATTGAATATTCGCTTTCCGCAATAATGTATAAGATACATAAGATGCTTATTTTATTATTAAATCATTTATTGTATTGTAAATATAAAAACAATCGTGCCATTCGGATCTACTGTGCTCGGTTTTTGGAGCGATTATATAAAAGTTTTCTCGATTACCGGCTAGCTGCTTTAATTCGTATTTTCTTTGGGGACTACGCTTCGTCTTTTACGAGCGCGTATTTCTCTTCCCTATCCTACGGTTGGAAACGAGCTGAGTTTTCCCTCTTATTCCCCTACCACACTTCTCTTCTCATTCCACGTTCTTTTGAGTTGCCCTTCTGCAGTTCCGTCAAGTTCTCATCCTTTTGCGTACTTCCCTCGTTATTTTGCCAGTCAGACATTTTGACAAAGATTAGAATAATAAATTAATGACGTCAAAAAAAAAAAATTTTTATGCAAACTAGTTGCATCAACAAAATTCGCACATATTTTTTTATATTTTTTACGTCTGAATATCTTGCGTGAATTTACTAAATAAAAATTTTTTGAAAATGTTTTTGTATTATTATATGTATAATAGGGGCTTTAGGCTTTTAATGACGTAAGTCATTAGTAGGTAATGTCAGATCAAAAACATAAATTATTTTATAAGGAGACATATCGCCTAACAAAATTCTTCAAACTCTAGTAGATATTTTAAAAGAACGCACAGGGACAAAAAGGCGTGTTTAATAACTTGTAAAATATGAGATGCAACCAGAGACATTTGCTCAGTCTGACGTCCGGAGGGTGACGTTCTTCCTCCAAACATCGTGTAATTGTATTCACGTGGGAGCCCCGACAAAAGGGAAGCGCGATCGAAGTCGGAGGGAAGGTCCGGGGCGGTTCCGCGGTGACTGAAGAAGTTTATAATCCATGACGTTTCCGGCTTTGCGAAGGGAGCGGAGGAGCCTCTTATGTCTTTCGAGCTCGAACGAAGACGACGAAGTGCCAGATTACAGCCAGCTGCATCCGCGTGTCCTGAAGACACGGGACACGCGGGCATGCGAGAATGCGTGGCCAACACCATTTAAAAAAAAAATGGCTACCATCGAGATGCCATTTGCTGGAGGCTGCTTGCTTGCTCGTCCTTTTCCCTCGGTAACGGGCGGTAAACACTCAGATTATCTGCATCCTGCTTAACGCTGGACACATTTCATGAAGCTGGACGGTCCGGCTGAGAAATGACTTGCATTCCTTTCGATGAGAAGCACTTGTACACCAACACATAGAGACCGTTCGGAGTGACACGTACGAGCCGGCAGCATCGTATATTCCAAAGAATATTTCCGTCGGTGCACGATACTTATATACCTGCGCGATCACGCGACAACGCGATGCGGTCACAAAACGAATGAGTCTTCCGCTAAAATATGTCATTCGTCTTAGATAAGGCACGCTTTCCTCTGCTTATCAAATGGGAGTCTGCCGGGTATATTTCGTAAGTGTTCCGACACTTAAGCCGGTAATTGCTAATTGCTCTTGGTTGAATTTACGAGTCTCGGATAAGAAAAAATGCTCTTCATATCTCAACGTCAGATTATTTAGCGTTAGTGCTCTCATTTCGAGATTTTCGAAACGTTAATTAACAAATGGAGGTGTATATGTATACATAGTTATATTTAAGAGGAAGATATATATTTATACCATGTCGAGAAGAAATTGCTGTAAGGCGGTAAACTCAATTTCGCGAGTTCCGCGGAAACATTCGTCGGTATACGCACGGTTACACACACACGCGCCTGCTATATCCTCGTCAGCTGTTTCCATACTCCTATCGCTCCGGCGAGGTTCTCGGATTTTTCGAATATTCCATCAACGTACGGAAGTCGTATATTACGAACCGAGAATGTGTACGAAGGCCTGGGGCGTGCTTCGCATGCTAGCGATTACTTTTACCTTCGCCCTTTCGTCCTGGCAGGCGGTAAACGAGCAAGCGGTCTTTTCCTTCGGCCTGCCCTCCGCGGGCTCGAAGGACCACCCTTTTTCGCTCCCTCCTATCCTACCATCGTTCTTTTCTTTTCCCGGTTCGCGTCTACCTGCATTTTTAGCGTCGAATCAACGGATTGGTAGTCGATTACCAGTGGTAGGCGAGAATACCACACAAACTTACATTTTATATGTGTAACTTAAGTGCGCTTTCGTGTGTATAATATATACAAAAATAGAATTTTTTAAATTTAGTTTATTATTACTATTAAAAATACACAACAGAAGTAAGAGTAATTTAAATAATGCGATAATATTATAACAACGAATAAAAAACGAGGGTTTGTGGAAAGTGAAATAGACATTAATCAAAAAATATCTACCACAGATCACATCTCGATTGCTTAGCCATTATATTTTCTGCAGAACGTCATTTTTCATTGACGATTCATCTTCTTCTACCTGCCGTTATTACACAAACTAATCTGTAAATCTCTCAATTGTGTGGATCTGGCGCCAATAAGTAGAATAACGTGGAGGGTTGACATAAAAGTAACGTGCGCCAGGCGCCTTCTACTGTCATGATGGTATTATGGCTTTCGATTTATAACGTCACACGAAAGGATGATTGCCTTTTGCGATGAGTGGATATCGAGGGGAAACATTGGACGGAGTAACTAGAATTGCTTGACCAACCAGGCATATAGCACAGGAAAGCACCTTATCAAACAGTCTCTGTTATGAAAATCATGGATGATATCCAGTCTATGATAAGAAAGATATTCGTTTTCTCGGAGCATATAAGCTGTATTAATTATTATAAATATTATAACGATAACAAGGATCGAGGTTGTATCATAAAAATATATATTTTTAAGTATAAATTTGACAAGAAAGTTTATAGCTTATATAAATTTGAAGACACACACAAATATCTACTTACAACTAATGATTACGAATTATTCTATATAATAATGATAATCTATCAATATCAAATTTCAATTGACAAACTGAATTTGTGTTTGGTTACATTATACAACCGTCGGAATAACGTGAATAGACGTCACAGCAATATGTAACATTGCTTACGCTTTTCCGTAATAAATTGTCAAAAAAATATTTTGATACAAGTATTATGATATGTTTCAATTAAAAGCGCAAATGAATATTAACATATACAATGACAAGCAGTGCGTGCCGATTGCGTGTCGTCCGTCGGACGGCGTTGAAATGGCGGCGCAGATGTCTTACAATTATTTTAATATATCCCAACTCTCATTATTTATGCATTATTAATAGTAATAATACAATATACAATGTACGAAATTAATATTACATTTATAAACTACAATATTACGCCAGATATTATAAAACGTAGATTTTTTATATTAAATAACATGTAATATAAACATTTTAATCTCTAAATTTGTTGATATTATTAAAATAAATAATTTATAATAAATAGGCGGAATTACATATAATATTCTCTATATAATATTATTATATATTTCTCTTTGATTTGAATTCATATTTATTTATTATATATTTGTACAAAATATATAATAACATTTTTATTAGATGTAATAACTCTCTAATGCTATAAATATAATGTTATCTTTATACACAGGCAGAAATTTTAAATAATAATTACTAATGATATATATTATATACATATGTATATAATGTTAAAATTTAACATTACGTTAAACGTTTTTAAAACATATAGTTACTTGCTTAGAGAGATATAATATTAAATATATTACAAAAGATGCGTGTTCTCTATGATGAGAATTTAACTCTCCGTGCCGAAGGCCAAATAGACAATTGAGGAATCGCTATAAATCACTTAAGAATTTTTTTTTCCTTTTACAAAGGGTTTCCTTCCGCCAATACTCCAATTTTTTTCTAACGTCCCGCATTTGCCGAGACGAATAAAGATTCAAGGACTCGTCGTAGCTACATTGCGTTGATTCTTTTCATTTATATGTCTTACCAATGCGTCCTGGGAAACAGTTTTCAGTTTTCGTTTCGACAGTACGGCGTGCTGACGGCTATTCGCACGATCAATCGATAATAATGTGAATTTGTAAACGTTTGTATGAAGGAAGAGAGCTCTTTTCCATAGTTCGCCATGTTTGCCGACGCCGCCAGATTCCGGCGGATTTTTTGCCGTTTCGTTGCTTTATCGACAATAATTGATAGTCAGGTGATTTACGTGTTCGCATTGAAACATTAATATATTTATTAATATAAGCATTAATATTTCTATTTAATTTTTAATCGATGCTATAAGAACAATACGCTATAATATTGTTTTATTTATTAAGATATTATAAATCGAAAATTTTTTATCTTAATTAATTGATTCTCCATCGGAAAAATTTAATAATCTTGAAATAATAAATTCAATCATTACAAGCAAGAGGAACAAAAGTTGTAAAATTAAATTAAAATTTTCTTTTGTAATAGATAATGTGTAATAATGATAATTGTGATAACATTATACACAATTGTAGAAGAATACGATATTTGTTTGTCATTTAACGAAATTTAATATATGTATATTAAATATAAATCTAAATTAATAATATAAGTTTTTAATAAATGTAATAAATTTTTTTAGTGATGAATATTACAAAAATAATTGTAATATGTGATTGTAATGTTTCGAATTATTAAATACAAGGTTTTAAGATATTAATTAAAAGATTAAAAGTTATTAATATCTAAGATTATCAGAATCTCTTATATATTTTTTTTTCTTTCCATTAAGTATGACTTTTATTAAGCGTAATTTTTATTAATGTGTATACACAAGATTTATTAATTAACTGCTGTTATATGCGTTGAGAACATTCGAAAATATATATACGCATATATTAATATATTATTTTTATTACAGGATTCCTCATGTGGCGAAGAAGAATTGTCGTCATTGGTTCACCACCCAACTTGCAGCTTATTAAAGGTAAATGTGTATTTTATATATTATAAACATTTTTGAAAGAAATTTCTAATTCAAACGTACAAAGTAATGAAAGATTAAAAAAGGAATTAATCCCATCTGGCTATTCCCATGCAAAACAATTCAAAATTTTTTAACAAGACAGGAATGTGTGCGTTATCTAATAAATGATATTAAAGTATTAATTAATATCTACTGATTGGATTACCATATAAATGATTCAATTATTATACTTCTTCGTTATTTATCTCTAATTACGTCTATTACAAATTATGTTACTATGTAATGTAATTACGGTGTAACGAAATTTGTGAAAGCATACGTCTTCTATCTTTGTTATATTTTGTTATACGTATACATATAAGATACGTGGCTTTTCTGTCTTTTTCTCTCTTATATAAATTAACGTTGTTTTTTATAATATACTATCTCCCCACGGCTTAAAATAATTTTTAAATCCGTATTTATAATGTTTAGATAAATATCTATACATACATTTTAGTAAAAAGTGCAACATTTTTTGATTGCAAAGATCGCGCAATATAAGAAAAGACGATTATTTTTTAGCGTAAATGATAAAAGATACGTGCACATAAAAGAGAATTATTGAGAATCGTTATTGCTGACAATGAGAGTAATCAGAATTAAACTCGAATTAAAAAATGCATTGTATTTTTATTACATTTCATTAAAGTATTCGATAATAAACGGATTTATGTAGAAAACAAAACGATATTTTTTGTTGAATTTCAATGCTTTTTCTTTAACAAAAATATTCAATAGTGTTTATGATCAATTAAAGAAATAGTAATAGAAAGTTTCGGCAGAAATAAAAAATTACATAATTCTTTATTCAATTTTTTTTTACGATAAATGTTAACATTGTGCGTTTTCATTCATGAAATGAAAAAGTTATTTAATGTCGAAAATTTTTCTAATTTCTAAGAAATCAACAATTTAAAAAAATTCTCGTATTTAAAAAAAGTGAGAAATGATATAAATATTTTTATATCAAATATTATGATGTTTTTACACATCATAATATTTTTGAAGCAGTCTCGAAATTATCCTGATAAGCGGATGCGGATTATTTATAGCTAGTCATATCTTTCCTCCCCCTTAGTACTAGAATCATTAAATTAATCTGAAGAGCAGAGATATATGAAGCATCGAATTACATTATTATATTACGGGGGTTTAATAATATTTTTTTTTTGTGAAAGCTACGTGTTCTTGACATTACCAAACGTTATTAATTAATTTTATGACACATAGTTATTAATAAATTTTTGTTTTAAATGAGATTAATAACAATAGAATGACCTTTCAATTTTATATCGACAAAAAATTAAAAAAAAAATAAGTGCGCCAATTTTTTAATAAATTTCTTAAACGACATTTCTTAATGAAAAATTTTATTCTAATGTGTTCTTACGGAGTAGTACAATTGCCTAAAATGCTTGATATAATTGCAGTTTATAAAATAATGAGAAAAATATTGAATGGTGTTATGTTATTATTACTATCTATAACGAGAGAAAAATCAACATATTTTTCTAATATCTTAGAAACAAATCAGAAACATGAATGCCTCATCTTTCAATGACTTTTAATTACGGTATACCACTGATGTTCGGCAATAGAATCATTTATTAGCATACGAGATTAATCGAGCAAGCTGAGAGAAATCCCTTTTCGAAAATTTCGTATCATGTTTTCGCAATACATCCTTTATCTCTCCGAGACGTTAAAAGGATCTTATCATCGGCCGACGAGTCGGCCACGATTGTAACTGTTGGATCGCAATTTCGTTCCGCGACACACGCGTAGATATCGCATTCAGCGTGCGTTGCGTGTCTTCTCTTCGAGAGAGACCGTCGAGGGTCATTATTTACGCCCGCGCGCGTGAGATCCTCGTTTTATAAGGCGATAAAGGCAAGTCTCTTTCGCGCGCGCGAGAACGGGTGAAGCGGCACTGAAAAGTGGTCCGGGCTATCATGCGAGCCGACATGCAAACCGATTCTCGGGGCCGTCCGTCGCGTCGGACTCGTTGTTGCGCGCCTGCACATCCCGAAGAGAGAAAACGCTTAAAGTGTATTCATTACGAAACGACAGCGGCTCGTCGACACTCGCGAACGCGGCAGTCGGTTCTGCTTGTCCCTCGCGAATAGCTATCATGAAGCCATTAACTTTATTATACCGAGCTATTAACTTAAATATTACGACTCGCGTGTCGCGCACCTTCGGGCTCTCTGATTTATTGCCGGGGAAGAGATCGTGATGTAACCTAAACGCCGGCATGTTCTGTCGCTCGCGCGCCGTCGCCATCGTTCACCTGTCGAGTATCGACGAGAAGAGGAGATCTATGTACCAACGATAGTGTTGGACGATCGATTAAAGACGTCTCTGTGTGATGCAATACCCGCCGAGCTATCGAGGAACGTCGATTTAGTCGCGTGTTTTAGATGGGAAACTTTAACCGCGTTACAACCATGCAAGGTATTCTTGAAGAATGTCGTCCAAACTCGGATGAAACGATAATATCGATCTCAAGGGTATTTTTCAAGCACAAAGAATAAATTGGATATTATGAATGTACACGATTTGTGTTATAATATCGATTGTAAGAAGAAGGAACCCCTGCGTCTACAAGATTATAGGTCAGGTATGCTTAAAATGAACAAAGAAAAAAAAAATTGCGAAAAAGGATGACACGTTTCGCTGAAAGGGTGGGTGTCCAGTGTAGTGGGATTTTATATTAGTCTCAGGATTCGAAATGAGGATTTACGAGCGGGACGCAGAGAGAACATTGTTTCAAATAAGACGTCTTCGGACTAACTTTCGAGAATCCTACCTACCTACCAGTAGTGATCGCTTATACGTCGCTTGGAGAGGAGACACTACAACAGATAAAAAGATAGAAGACGCCCTGGGATGAAAGCGGTCGAGGAGGTGCTTGGGAAGGAAGATCGCGCGAGGATTGAGAGACAGTTGTAAAAAGGATGCGCGCGAAGAAGGAAAAAAATAAAAGACGAAAATTAAGGCGGCGATGAGGGAGATAGAGAGGGATATCTGCAGAACGCGAGGGAGATCGAGAGACGAAGAAGGTGCCTTAACAAAGAACGAAAGGGAGACCTTGAAAACAAAGAGGGCAGGATTTGATGGAAGATAAGAAGAGAAGAAAGGATAGGGAGGGCGAGTCTAATGAATATGGCAGAGGAGCGTCCCACGATGGAAGGGTTTTCCTTCGACCCATGATTGTGCGGGACCCCTATAAGTATGTAAATGGAGTATATTATTCCAACGCGCGTGTCGGTGTGCGTCATTCGAAGATCGCCGCACAGACAGGGAAGAGGCGGTAACGTGTGCGCATGCGCATCAACATCTTCATGAACTTGTTATTATGCCAACCAGCGGATAATCAAAGAGCGGCCGCTCGTATATGGCTGCTCGTCGTAGTTAGCGGTCTTTCCTTCGGTTTTCTCTTCATCCTTCCACTCGCCGCACGTCCTGTCGATCGCGACGCGACGTCTCGTTTTATCGGCGATTCTTTTGTTTTTTTTTGTAATTTACATTCTTATTACTTTTCCTCGAATATTCTCTCCCCCCCCCCCGCAATAACTCTGCAAATTCTTAAAAAATTAAACTTACGGTCAGTGATAACCTCGCATATTTTGTTCTTTTCAATATTTTCATCCAGCTGTTCCTCTTTTCTATAGATTCTTCAAGAATTTATTTATAACTATAATGGAAAATGCAATCTCTTTATTACGTATTTATTATATGGAAAAAATGTCAAGTTTCGATTATTTAAATATACATATATATATGTATATATGTATAGTCATTTTATGAAAAGGAGTTATATATAATAGAATTAATATCGATAAACGGAAAGAATATTAATTTTGCTAGAAGAAACGTACGCAAAAAAAACTTTCCTGCATCTCTTTATCTGATATAATTTCAAAACGCGACCGGAGCGAACATTTTCGTTTTTTGTACGCATTAACGATTAAGAGCAAGTAGTCGTTAAACTTGGAATAACCAAGTACTCACATATATATGGTCTTTCGTAAATTTTCCAACAGTAGTCTCACGTCGACGTAGCAATTTAGAAGTCCCCAGTTTTCAGCTCACGCTTATACACTTTGCACCGAATATATCAACGCAGCAAGTATTGTTTCGAGAGAGAAGCGGCACTCGAATAAAATCTCAACGCTTTGTTTTATACACGTGTAAGAGATTCTAAAAAATTTTGTAAATACATGTGCGTGTATAGAAACAATCACATACACGTTGGCTATAAATTTATATTTAGCAGAGCATTAACAGATCGTTTTTAAAGAATTTAAAAGAGAAAACTTGTAATTTGCTAGACTGCTTATTACAAAATTGACATTAGCATTTTTATTTTAGAGAAAAAATGTGTGTTCCGTTTATAGCTCTCACAATTGTCAAATCGTACCTATAATACAGAGTGTTTTAAAAGTGGAAGTCAATCGCTCGGGAGGTGATTGAGGACCCAAAAACAAGAAAAAGAATTGGTATAAATATAAGTCCGGAAATGCATTGTTTTCGAGTTATCGCCATTTTATGTTAAAATTTTAAATTGCTTTGCTTTCGAATTTTTTTCGTCAAAATTGAAAGAAGATATGGTTTTTATGAGTTTTATAACATAATTAAAGTCAAATAAAAGTTGCGGGCTGCTTTAGCACTACTTAGGATAAAAAAAATCATAATAAAAGAATACAAATAAAATAAAAAATTAATAAATAAATACAAAAAAATTTCAATTTTAACAAAAAAGTTCGAAAGCAAAACAATTTGAAATTTCTACATAAAAATGGCGATATCTCGAAAACAATGCATTTCCGGACCTATATTCATATCAACTTTTTTTCTTGTTTTGGGGTCTCTAATCACCTCCCAAGCGATTGATCTCCACTTTTGCAATACCCGATATATTAATAATTATTGATTAAGAGATTACATGTATTTTCCAAAATGGATTATTCCCTAGGTAGAAACCGTCGTAATATGTTGGTATAATGTACAATAGTAGTTGAACTTGGAATATTTATTTGATGACAAGATGGTGCGACGCATTAAGATGGCTCTTAATGAACAAAGTTTTCATTACAGCGAGCATTTAAAATTAAAGTAGCTTACCTGTCTCTCTCTCTCTCTCTCTCTCTCTCTCTCTCTGTATATATATATATATATCTTGTCTCTTTTTCTGCTATAGTTTCTTACCCCGATGGGATTTCGTGCATTTCACGCTTCTATGCTTCTACCATTTCATATCTTGTCGTTATATCAATTTTTTGAGCTTCTGTAGCGGCTGTATTTTTGTATCAGTTAGCACAGAAGGTTGCAAATGAAAATCGATATATCTGAATATCATTTCATAGCAAAAGTATCATGTGAGGAGGGAGAATTTGCATTACTTTTATTTATAAAAGTATTTTATAAATTATTAACCATTTTAAAAATTATTATAAAAAATCTACTCGTGACAATTATTTGTATTTATATAAATTAATTACATGCTTATCATACATAATATTAAAGACATTTTTAATATTAACTGAATGAACATACAGAAAAAATCTTAATTGTTTAAACTCAAACGAGTTTTTTTAAAAGATCAAGTACATATGCTTAATTTAATACAAGCGTTTACAAAATTCATCATCCTGTGAATTCGAAACAAAAAAAATCTAATTGCGTAAACGTTAGGGATAATAGTTTTCTTCGTAAATTTTAAGATTGTTTTCTCAACATTGTAATTTTTAGCTTTTCCCGGCTCCTAGGTAGAGTATAGGTAGCTGTTGTTAGGGAATGGCTTCGATATTGATCCGTTCGAAAGGAGCTCGACGGGGTGGAGCCGCTTCGCCCTAAGGGTAGTTTTTGCCCCACCATCGCTCGGCAGTTTCCGATTGGACGAGAGAGGAAAAGATGGCCGCCGAGGCACGTACCGGAAACGTGATGCCCTGATATAGTCAGATGAGGGCTTTCCTTCGGCTTTTCTCTCCTTCCTCCTTCGCGTTTCGCAAGAAATAAGCTCCGCAGCAAAGAGTGGACCAAGCAAGCGAGAGAAATCTTTACCGTATCTTCCTTCCTCTCTTCCTCCCTCCGTCGGCTTTTTGCAAAATTTATTACGGCGATATATTCACATCCATTAGATACCTCACTTCTTTCGCCTGCATCTTGCCCTCCGCCTTTCTCTTCCTCCGTCCCGTCCTCCACCCTCTTCCTTTTTTTCCTCTTTACCTCAGCCTCTATAACTGAATGCACTCTACCGAGATCCCAGCATCCTTTTCATTCCGGTCGGTTTCATGCAAAGCCCTTTAAATCATGATGGAATGCTCTTTTAGGGCTTTGTTTTAAATCCGATGTCGTTTAAAATATATCGAACAAAATGATTCGCTACCGACAAATTATATCGTTTCGCCCGTATAATTCTTGATTATTACCGTTTTTTTCTAAATATGTTTCATGATGAAGAAAAATAATGGTAAAGCCAATTTATAATGAATTATATCGTGTCGAATTATGAATTAAGTTTCATTTAGATGCTTGCATGAGAATATAACATATAATATATTGATATATTGATATATTGATAAGACATTACACTATATACATATGAAACTATTTCTAGAGTAGATTTCAAATTGTTTCGGAACGCTGCATTATCCTAATGTTTTGATTCGATCAATTTCCAATTTGTTTGAATTTTGCACAGAAATTTTATGAACTGTTTATTATCTTTTTAATAACCATTTAACCGTTTATTAATATTTCTTACATACTGTATATATATTTGTTTTTGTTGTTTTACGAAACATTGATATAATTTGAAATACATTTGTGCCTCGATTTCATATCCTGCGGCGTTTTGCTTATCGCGTTACTCGCTCGAGCTGCGAAAGGGTGAAGAGGTCGTGAATCCCGAAGGCTGCTTAAACTACAGAAGGAACGAGAAACTCGGAGGTTGAGACGGTTCGACCTCTGGGAACCGCGGTCGATACTGCGTCTCTACGTGGAAGGCAGTGTTGCCAGTCGGTTTGCTTGGAATTTGCAGTTTCTAGGTAGACTGCAATTTTTCATGCAAAACAATCTATTCTGTGTCTCGACATTTTTTTTTTAATTTTATTTTTTTTAATTTATTAAATTTTTACGAAAATGTATACAATTAATAATTAATAATTTAATTAAATATATGTATATAGTATGTCGTGTATACCGCAAGAAATTAATTTAAAATTTTTTTGTCTCAAATATATTTGTAAATTATAGATTAAATGGATCATAAAAACACAAAGTTTACAAGTAGAAAGATAATAAGAGACATACATTATATGTATATAAAATAAAACATCAAAGACAAATATATTTTATTGATAAATTTAAGAAAATTAATTTTGGAAATGCCAAAAATGATTCAGGTATATCACAGAAGTCTGTCTATTTAAGAGTGTTTTTGCAGGCACCAATAAATCGTTTATGGGAGCTTTGACCTTTCGTTAGAACCTTTCTTGTATCTTGGATCATTTCGGCATTTACAGGCAAGGGAAAAAGGAAGAGCAAACAGACCTTTTGAAAATGTAATTTTTTTAAACCCTTTTTTTTATATAATCTTAGTACGCAAGAAGATCATCGGTCCAAGGGCATCGTGCTTATGTTGATGTCAGAACTTTGGTTAGTATATAATAAATCAAGTACACATCTCTTAAGAATCCTTTTAAAATGGGTTGTATAAAATAAAGCCGAAAAAGCAGGAGATTATTTTTACAATCCGACATGTTAATCTAAAAAAAAATATATGGTTACATTACACTCGGAATATACAACACTACGGAAATTAGTAGCTTAGATAATATTCAGGATAGCATTACTTTGATAATTCAATTATACATTGGTTAGATCACAAATTTTTCATAAACGCACCGCAAACGAATAGTGATATAATGAACAAAATCCCGCAATCGTACAAGCACGTGCTTCCACTCGTTCACTCTCGATTTCAATGTGTTTTTATTGCGTCTCTTAAATTCGCATTTATGAGCTCTTATGTTCTCCCCCGTCTTCCCTTTTCTTCTATCGGAGTGACTGGACCGAGCTGTAAAACGCTGCGCTATGTTGAAGACAAATCGTCCGACGTGAAGTTAAATAGGTGATAATTGTGACCGATATCCCATAGCAATTGCAATATCATAAATACTTTAATGAGTGAAACGACCTTGAATTTTATTGGTTCTCGTTATAACGCACAGCTGAGCCGAGTGATCAATCACTTTATTATACATATGTGTGTCTACATTACGGCATTAAAACACGCGATATCTTTTAAAAGTACTATGAATGAATTGTGATGTGTCTCTTTAGTCTAGATAAAAAAATTAGTTTGGAAAAATTGATAATCTAAAATTTGTATATATATTTAAAATCATATATATATATATAAAATAGCGCGATTTATATTTATAATAATTTATAAATTTAATTTGCAAATCTTTTTTCGTCATTTTTTATATATTAAAATCTTTTTCACTTCTTTAGCTTTTCAGAGCAATGTACAATATTATCAAACTTTGTATGCTAAATTAGTAAGAAAGTTGTCATTATTGAAGTTATTTAAATATTCGTGTAAAACGTATTTTTTTTGTTTAATTAAAATGAATATAAATATTTGATTTAAACATGCATCTCTTCGCTTTTTACGACGTTCTTCTTTTTTAAAGATCGCTTACTTATAATTCTATATTATATATTTATAAATACTGTGATAAGAATGTAGATATCACATAATGTATGAATGAAATGTTTTATCTAGAAAGATACATCGCTCCAATATAATTTATGAGATGATTATTTGTTAGATGACACGCAACAATTGTAGTTGTAAATACTTTAATGAGCGAAACGACCTTGCCGATTCTATAGCTATCCTTATAACATTCAATGCTTAAGTTCAGTGACTAATGATTTTATCGCTACTGTATCTGTACACTATTATGACTGTTTAAAACGACGATAAACGCGCACAGTGAATCAGCTTAATTTTCGCGCATTACATATTACATGCGATATAAAAAATCACACGTGTAAATTATTAAGACGCCAAAACAATTGATTATGTATTACTTTTTTATATATATATTTTTTTTAATTTTAGAATCGAGCCATAATTTGTAGAGATAATAAATTCTCCTGGGGTCTCAGTTCATTAAACGGTTATAATGAATATACGTTATTTCCATAATGAAAGTTTCTCTAGCGTAGGGCCTGCTGCCTGATTCGAGATGTTAGAGATCAAAGAATACAACGATGGTATATCCTTATAGATATTTGCTGCAGGAACGAAACAAGTTTTATGTTTTGCTTTCTGGGGTTGTAAATTTATTGCCCCGTAGATTCGAACTTTGTGTCCCGACGGTCTTTTTGATGAACGACGATCAACTATAAAATATGACTTTACAAACCTATTGAGCGCTGTTATTTAAACGCGGTGGCCGGCTATTTAAGTCTTAACTGCCTACAGATTACGCGTCGCTATAAAATAATAAACATAAACCATGCTATATACACTTAAGTAGAAGTGCCTAACCGTTCTATGTGCAAAGTTCTTTAGCTTCGTTTTTGTTGCGTTTTTTCACTTTTGAAAATTTCTAATCTTGATTACATATGTAGGCAAGATAACGTCAATAAGACGGGAATATTTGACATAAATTATTCACACGTAAGGTCTATAAATAAATTTAAATCTTAATCATAAAATATTTTTCCACGTTTTACGACTCAAATTATGTACATTAAGAGAATTGAGATTTTATAGGGATGTATTATAGTATTAATAAAAATATGGCGAGTAGCGTTGTGAATTATAACTATTGGTACAAGATGGTCGTTGAAAATGAAACAGGATCCCTACGAGCAGCCATTACGCGATTCTCAAGTAGAAGGGAATCTATTAAGATATCGTGGGCTGAACCTGAAATCTCGAAACGGCTCGAGTTAACCAATCGCGGACATCAACATCGAAATCTGTTCCTTCCACGTAGTCGCTATTTTAGAATTCATGCTCGCCAGCCTTTCACGACGCT
>NW_021849573.1:1091540-1095090 GCF_003651465.1 Formica exsecta | reverse complement strand
CGACGCTCGCTTGTGTTGGCCAAAGTATTTTAATTAAAAGTTTTTAAGTCCTGAAAGAGTCGCGCCGCCAAAAGTGATAAAGATAGTTGACATTTTTATCGCCAACTCGTTCTAGGCACAATCGATGAAGATGAGATGTGCGTGTCGCGACTGAATATATTTGTAAATTGATATATTATAATATTGTGATAATGTGAGAAACATGCCGTTAATAGGATCATTATACTCGCAAATATACCTAATGTCAAATTTTTATTAACGTTTATTTCGAGCTGAATTCTAAATCTTTCGCAGATTATGCAAAGACGAAAAACGTCACATAGATATAGGCTTACAATTAGTCATTGCGTATTCAAACGGATAACAACAGCACACAAAATTTTTGCACTGTAGAGTCGATCGCGTGCTTCAAAATCTTCATCATGCCGATGCTAGCCGAGAGAGAGAGAGAGAGAGAGAGAGAGAGAGAGAGAGAGAGAGAGAGAGAGAGAATAGCAACCGAGATAATGATGATAATAATAAAAAATAATGAGAAATATTGGTGATTCACCAATACTATGAAAAAATCCATTTTATTAGGAAGATGTGAGCGTTAAACATTTCTGAGAGAACAAATCCAATCAAGGGCCGGATCTTTGTTTCGCATTTACGGGAGAGTGTTAAAAGAACGGCACCGAAATAAAACTGGCTAGTGACTCAATTTTCGGTGCTCCGTTTCATGGTATAACGCCTCGCTTCTTTCCTCGGTCGCCCTGAAATTCCAACCGAGAGATGAAGCGTCGACGAATTATTTTGGCGAATTTGTCTTTTCACGTGTATATTTCGCGCCTTGATTAATGCGAGTATCCAAGTCTAGAGAGATACTTGATACCGTGTCAATGTTGTTGACAGCGTACCCCATATATTTTTTAGAACAATTATATCTATATACGTCGAGAAATGCCTCGTTGAACCATCGTTGATAAAACGACTTGGCAACGCGGAAACGTTAGAATGTTACCGGCGAGTTTCGCAATCACGTTAATGCTAAGTAATACAATCTCGAGCGCAGATGGAAAAAAGCGGGAAAAGAGAAAAGGGGTTAATCGAAGGCGGACGATCTGTCATCGACGCGAGCCGGCATTTTACAAAGTATAAGACCGAGGCATATCTTGTGCAGGTGCTACACAGAAGGCAGTCCGCAGGTAGATACGGTGGGCGCCTGATTGGCCTGCTTCGACCTGACTCCGTCCTACGGTTTTGCGACGGTAGTGTGCGAGGCAAAGAGAGGCGGTCGTTGTTACGTGTCGCTCGCAACAACTCGTCTTGCTGCGCCTTGCTCTGCTGCTTGCCTTAACCGACAGAGCGGGAAAGAGAGAAGGTGAGAAAGAAAGAGCCGAAGAGAGAGGAAAAGAGGAGAGAGAGACAGAGAGAATCCGGTACAGTTGAAGCATAGTAAATCCCGTTGGCTGGGTACCTACGGTCTCTTGGCTGTGCACGCGTCTCTGCTCGCGTAGTGGAGCTGCCAAGCTTTGGCAGCGAGCTAACTCGTTCAGCTCGCCGTGTATATTTCCGTTCCGTTACGTTCACCAACGTCGCCTCGCTTCGCCTCGTCGTGCGGCTGGTAGGCGCAGTCGAAATCCCGACGACGCGACGCGTTCTCCTGCGATCTCGCGTGACGACGAGATCCGGACGTCTTGTGATAAGTGGTGAACGCCCAGTTCTTATCGTTCTTGTCGTTCCTATACCTTTTTCACCTGTTTTCTTACGCCGCGCGATCGACAGAATACGCTCCGAACGATCGTTGTGCGCTCGGTGTGGTGCGAGCATTATCGTATACATCATCGTCATTTCCAGACGGAGAGAAGAGGGATAGAAAGAGAGGGAAAATGGCGTATTCGGAAAATTCTTCTTCTGTATCTCGTAATACGTTAATATCAGCCAAGCGGATTTTTAATTGTAGATTATGAATACGTGATCGATAATCCGTGTGCAATTTTTCTTGTCATTATTTGTGAAAGTGTTTTATTGAAAATTACTGCGTAAGCTCTTCGATGGCTGCCTGAAAGAAACATGGTGCAAGATTTATGATTCGCGTTCTTTAGAAACAGATTTAACGAAAATGTTTATTAGTGACATTGCAATTTCCATTACAGGAATTATAAACATTGTTACGAGTCTTGTATGAATGTCGACTTCGAAAGAACAATGCCCGTGAAATTTCGAAAAAATAGGATATCCAATGTCCCAGTTTTTAATCAGCTGTGCTAAACGCGGATCCAACGTACATTGGTTGTTTCAGCAGCTGAAAAACGGATCGGCATGGAGTAACTACTCGGGTCACAGTGACCCTTGGAAGGGAAAAGGGCAGCAGCATCGCCTCCCTACGCCCTTCTGCCGCCGCGACGCACGACGACATTGGACTGTCGTCGTCCCGCAGCGACCCCTGCGTCATTATTATTGTTATAGCCGCAAGGTGAGTTGAAATGTCATATTTTTTATTACGTTAGAATTATTTCCATAGACCGATTATGTCTTTAAAGACACATCTCTTTCGCACATCAAGTCGTGCATCAGAAAGAAGGATCAAATATAAAAACTTTCAAATCTCGTTTTTCATTATTCGAACTTTGTTAAACCGGATTTTTTTTAATGCGCTCTATACGCTTTTATATTATTAATCTTGTTGTTCATATCAAATTTCTTAATTGATACCGTCTCATGGATAAAACAAAATAATTCTTCAATTTTATGAAATATTTAAGTATTGATGTTCTGAAATAATAACATGTGATATCCGACGTCCATTTTTTACACAAGAAATCAATGTGCTATTAAATAGAGATAAATGACAAAACTGATAAAATGCTTAGATTGGTTAATCAAAATTGTGCAAACTAAATTACATTAATTTTTCATGTTTTTTTTTTTTTTACGTTACGGTATATAATACGATGGTACTTTATCGATATTTGTTCGCTCATTAGGTTATTGAGATTCCTACCATGATAAAACGATCTCATTAGGCAATAATGCTGCAGAAAGAAATTCGCGCGATAACTATCAACTCTTACGATTCGATCCTCCTGTTTTACGATCCTCCGATAGCGCGCATGTTCAGCATTATTTTGTTCTTCTCCTCACGAATACCTTCGTTCTCCACCCTTCCATCAATTCACATACACACGCACATTCATATCTTATGACCGTGCAAACCTGCGAGAGTGATATAAAGTGTATAAAATAGTGTCGCTATCTAAATTACTTCTCGCTGATTATACGTTGGACCCCCGAAAATTTTATCTGTCTACTATACATATATGTACATTCGATTTTCGAATGGATCTTAAATGTTATTTGCGCAGTAATTATGGAATAGGATTATGAATATAATACTTCAGTGCAAATTGCGGTTTTTAGTTTGGATATTTTTCGCTTTTCTTTTTTTTATTATTTTATTCTTTTTTTATCGAACATTTAACATAAATTTTAATATTATCAATCAAACATCATCTTAACGAATTTAAATCTGTAGCTAATTTTAGCATTGATAAAAGATAAATAATATTAC
>NW_021849573.1:1087731-1091507 GCF_003651465.1 Formica exsecta | reverse complement strand
AATTATAATTAAGATAATATTATTATTTTTGCTGAGGAGAAAAAGACATTTGCTCTAAATCACAAATACATCGGTAACAGCATTCTTCTTTAAGAGTTGAGGCTTTTGTATCCATTAAACTCGGGAGATACCACGATATCTGGATACCTTATATAGTGACATGTTTCTGATTATACGCTCTGAACGTACGATATCTTTAAAAGATACAACGGACGGGATCTCCCGTATTCAAGTTTTGGCTTGGCTACAGTGTGCGTGGGGATAAAGATGCATACTGGTGGAGAGCGGATTAAATAAAATTCTGAATTTATGGAAAACAAGGGGGAGAAAGGGAACGAACGGGCAGACAGAGAGGAGGGAAGCGCCGGTAAAACGGGCGGACTGGGAGTACTCGCGCCGAGAAGCTTCCCAATGAATTTGAATAAAAATGAGATGGAGAGAAAGGTGGAGAGAGAGAGATGCGCGAGGGAAGCCATGGGAGCTGGAGAAGAAATAACAGAGAGAGGAAGAAGGAGAGAGATGTCGTATTCTCGCGGTGGTCGAACGAGTAGGCGATTATGGCGAGTTTCTCTGCTCGCATGGGAAAATCTATATCTATAGATGCATACTCTGATCTGGAGTGATATATCACTCCATGTGCTATAAATTAATAATATAATTGCATATAATAATATAATACATTTTTCTTCTCGCGTTAATGTCGTGACACGTATTTCAACCGTTGAACCGTACTCCATGATGAAAGTTCAGATTCGAATCGGATCAGTCGACACATGATGGCCGAAAGGAGGAAAATCTCTCCCAAAGTTTGTATTAGAAAGCATGGCTGCCGTCGAGAGCATGGCGTTGAAGCGCAGCATGGCCGTTTGCGAGACAGCAGCTTTGATATTTTTCTACTCTTTTGAATCTATTGTTACTTTCACCCGATTGCAATTATAATACCGTGCCATACAGCAGAGTTTCAAATAATTAAACACAAATATAAGAAAATAACATAATTTTACAAAATTATAGTATATGAATCAGTCTATCTAAAAATTTCTAAAACGATTTGTTTAATCAGATTAACAGTAATCTCTCACGCAATAACTCAGATTTTTTTAATGAAATGGATAAAAACTCCATCTGAAAATTAATCGACATACATAATTTATTATCTATCTCGTCAAATATATCGGACTAACGATTCTGAAGGAAAGAGAAAAATATTCTCGGGATCGGAGAATCATCATGGCCGTGACGCTCTTAAGCGACATACCACCACGTGCCACGAACGCGAGATGGTGTTCGCCGGGTTGCCCACGCATAGCGGCTCGCGATCCCGCGTGCGACAGCCATTTTGAATTCCAAGACTCTTTCTGCAACGAACTCGTTGGTCGGAGAGCAGAGCCCCGCCAGAAGGGCAGGAGCCTTCCTCTGCGGATACCGTCGCGTTCTCGTCTTATTTTTCGCGTGTCAAAAGACCGAGACCGTGAGCAATATTGTTGATACTTGATGTTGCAGCCGTATACCCTCTCCGCATCTCCCGTATATTCTGCTTGGCAGGAGGCCGCCTCTGCGTAGACTTTTATTTCGCATATCTCGTTTATATCGGTTCTTTTTCTCTTAACTTCAATTATCTATTTATTTATATACACGTAGTATCTACAAAAATTAATGGACGCTTTATTGCAAATATAAATATAATCTTTGATGATAAGATATTAATCTTTTTTGGGCGAGAAGCTATCTCGTTTGGCACATGTATTTTAAATAATTCTTTAATTCTTTAATTTCTTTAATTTATACATATGTATATGTAGAGCGATATATAGAATGTTAGATTTTAAAATATATTTTTTCCAGACGATTTCATCTTGTAATAGAGTAAAAGAAAAAGTCTTCTAATAAGCATAGAGTTTCATGCATTCTCTTTTTAAAATTATTCTTTAAAATTTATAGATATTGATATATTTATCTAAAATTTTATATTTGAATGCAAGATTCCCATCGGTTGCTATACAATGTCATACTATCTATGATAGAACTATATCCGTGTTTTACCGTCGGACGTAAATTCGATATTCTATTTCAGTATTTTGTTTTCTCCGCATAAGCGTTCATTTAAATTTAAAAACAAATGTTAATTCATATGAAAATATTACTTTATTCTGAAAGATATTATTTTTGTTAATATATCTTTTGGCGAAACTTAATTTTTTCCCGATTTACAAAATATTTTTCCGTAAAATCCTTTAATATAATTCATGATAAAAATTTCTTTTTCATGCATTAACAAATAATATTGCAAACTTTAAAGCGTTGCTTGGATTTTTCTTAATTTAATCAATCATAGCATCTTTTTAATACGAGTTCCCTTTTCCACACATTTGTGCCTTGTTTTTTTTTTTAACTTATAATATTATTTATAAGACTTTGGTCTAATATATTAACGTAATTATGTCTTAGCAAGTATCTTATCTATTAGCAATTTAAAATACGAATATTTAAATATTTCTATGTTCCTTCATATATGGACGATTGCATTTCAAAGATAGACTCATTACGTACGATAATAATTAATGCTGTTTTCCACAAATTTGCTTTGTTTTTTTTTTCAACTTATAATATTATTTATAAGGTGTTGGTATAATATATTAGCATAATTTTTCATTAGTAAATTATCTCTTATCTATTAGCAATTTAAAATGCAAACATTTAAATATGTCTTTCCGTATATCGATATTGCATTTTGAAAATAGGCTCATTGCACGTGAAAGTAATTAATGAAAACAAATGAATATAACAACTGGGCATGCGTTACCTTAATAAATACTGTGATAACGTTTTAAAAATATAAAATTAGTTAAAATGCAATAAATAACGAATGAATGATTAGAATATAAATTTACACTTTTTGTCTTTTTTTTTTCTTCTGCTTTATTCTTCAATTTTTTACCAATACTCTCGAATACGCAGACAGATACGTATCTCGGATCTGCAGGGATTATTTGTTTTACAAGAATAGACTTCTATATCAACTTCCTATGTTTAGGCTCGCGTATGCGTATGCAAAGTCGGCGGATCGTTCCGGTGATATGTAAACGTTCTACTTTATGACTGACGACAAGTTTATGTTGATTGCTTGTTATAGTCATTCTTTCTCTTTGATTAAAATTCCAATACAATGGATCCAGTTTATAAAATTTAATTTTATTTTTTCTTACAAAAGTTTACTTTTTCCAAAAAATCTAACCACGCGTATAATCTTTTAAATATTATTATTTTATATTTTTATTGCGTATTTATAGCATTATTCGAGATTGTTTGATTTTCACTTTATGTTCTTTCTCTCTCTAATACTGAAATGGATATTTATTAATGCATTTATTGTGCTAAATATTTTCAATAGAAAATACAACATTTTTGCTAATGTTTTCACCTTCACACGCTATTGTCAAACTTACTTTAAATTAAATATTATATTTTCTTGAGATTAAAGAGAAAATATTTATATAGATGGAGAAAGAAAGTCTCACTTTACTTTATATTTTGTTTTAGTTTAAATTCAATGATTTTATATAAAATTATTAGATATAGTAATTTTATTCAAGAAAACTTTATATGAGGCTGATGTTTCTGAGTCATATTTGGGTAATGCAATCTCAACTTCTTTCTCTCGAGTTCTCCTTTATTTACGCTGGACCGGTAGAAATTTATGAAACCACTTTATTCTCCGCCCGGAAAAATAACTTCTCGTGTTTTCTAGTGGTGTCACCCTTTTATACCACCACACT
>NW_021849573.1:1084083-1087703 GCF_003651465.1 Formica exsecta | reverse complement strand
ACTCTTTCGTCGTCTTATCTATGTAGTTTTATATGTTCTGTAATATGTGGGTGATGAAAGGAGGTAAAAGTATTCTCTCATTTCACTTCCGAGATTACCGACTCGTCTTTTTCTGCTTTATCGATCTAGTTGGTCCAACTTTTAGTAGTCTTAAAAAGATGGCACTGTATCAAACAGAAATCATAATCATTTAAAGTTTTTAAAAAATTGCAATGGGAAAAAAATTAGTTTCTTTTTATATGACAAGATATTTATAGAAATATTAAATATCTAACATTAAGAATAATATGATCAAATTTAATTATAGAAGATTATAATATATCTTCTATAATGATGAAAAAGTATAAACTAACGAGAAAACAATAGCTCTACTATTATTAATGCTATTATATTCTTATTGATATTAAGATACATTTTATTGATTATCATCTTGATGCGTTATATAACAATTATATTATAATTGTAAAATATATTTAGTAGTAATTAAAAACATAGCAAAAGGGCAAAATATTTCTATCAATATTATAAATAAGAAGAAATTAAAAAATCGAAGGAAATTTTTTAATATATTTCAAATTTTCTTCGCCCGAATCTCAGGACAACGTGCTATTTAACATATGGTGTATGTATGGTGCCTCCCTCATATTACTCATTTTTTATGTCTTTCATTTTTATCTCCGTTCCCTTCACTTTCTAAAAAAGATTTCATCGCAGCAACCCATTTTCCGTAACAATGATTCCAAGACCTCTTCCTCCCCAACAGACCCTACACCACCAACCATTCTAAATAACGTTCCAATGGGAGTACCCTTCAAGAAACCATCTCGTCTTACTTTTTCGCCATGATCGATATACCGACAAAAAAATGCAAAGTGGTTTATCCGAACTTATTATATTTATTGCCTGCTTATCTTTATTTGTTCCAACCCACTAAATCTTGAGTCAAATCTTAATTTCTAGAAGATATTTTAAACCATAATACGCTTCATTTCTTTTGCTCCATTGTTTTTCTTCATATTTGCAGCATTTTTCCCTCGAATTTGTGTACATAAAATACAAAATTATTTGCTATTTTCTTCTAGATGCTATTTATTTCTATTTATACACTTATACTTTCTTATAACATTTATTTAAAAATGTAAATTGTTACAGTTTTTTTAATATATATGTTTACAATGCGAATTATTTATTGAATTATCTAAATAGAATATTTTTTTGAAATTAGTGTACGACACATTATTTTTTGAAATTGCATTTTTAACGCATACATACAAATAACTATTAATATTTGAAGGTTCTTAAAGATAATATGTCGTATAACTGTCGACGTCGAGTGCTTGTTAGATGTCTGAAGTGTTTCCGTTTAAAGTTTCATGGTCGAATCTGGGTTTGGTTGGTTCGATCACTGCCGATCAGCGGCAGTGATTTATAAATTCATAATAAAAAAAATGGATGCAGTCAAAACTTCCAGACTTCAAACTGCTCTATATTTAAATTATCTCAGCACTTGAGATAATAGCCTGAAAAATATTATTATTATTACATTGTTATAAATTTATGTACAAATAGATCGCATAAATTGATGCGAAAGAACATTATTTTATAATTAATTGAAATAGAACAATTTAGTGTATTATATTAAAATGGAAATTAAGTAATTAGCTACAAATGAAAATTTGATAGACATATAAATACGAGTGAAACAAAAGATTTACTTCATACATACAAAATATGTTAAACAATGGTCGTTTTAAGATTTTGATAATGTAAGTTGGAAAAATATTGAGGTGTACTTACTATTGTATAAAATAATATAAGATTAGTCTAGCACATTTTTTTGAGTCTATATTGCAAACTGTCGAAATGGTTAAGTAAACTGTACCATGTAATACAGCTGACGGGCAAATGTAGTAATATAAACAGAGATTCGCGATATATAAACGAAGATTTCTCGACAACCGAATGTAAACGCTGACATATGCGTACGATTCGTAGAATCTGATTTGCCGCTTCAGATCCGAATCACAGTTTTACAAAAAAACATACTTTTTTTTAGATTGGGGACAATATTAAGAAAATTTAACTTAAATAATAAAATGTAACTTAAAATTATTAAGAAAGGCTTGTCTCTATAAATTATTTAATTTTAATTGATAGAATATTGATGCTTTTTTTGTAATAAATAAAATGCTTACATAAAATTCTTATAAAATTATTTGCAAAAATGCCTGTTAATTAATTGAATAATTTAATCTTTTTTTCTTTGATTAAAGCCATAAAAGATATACAAGTATATTATAATGTATTAATAATATACATATATGAGTGTGTAAAAAATGATAACAATATATATTTTCTAGAATTCTGCTTTCGTATCTTTTTTCACATCGCAATGGATGAAAAAGATATTAATTTCGAATAGATTATTTTTGGATATAAATTGACATAATAATTACATATTGTTCCATCTAAAATTTTCATTATAGAGTTAGATAGACAAAAGGGACGGGTTTTTAGAAAGTAGACATTAAATGTATAATATATATGTCGCCCTTTTTCCTTCGAAATAGCCGGGGCTGAAATCCAGGAAATGTGTGGAATTTCGAGAGAAGAATATGTATAATGTTGCTAGCACACTGACCAATGAGATGGTGGCGGAGAATTGGGCGAGGGATACTAGGGGTGGAGATCGGACTGTCTCTCATTAAATTTAATTGTCCCTTAGGATGAGCTTCCTTAATTACTTAGCCCTCTCTACGATTCTCAGCACCTCTTATATAAGCGCTTTATATAGCCTCTGGATCTACTTGCGTTTGTAACAATTCAAAGTATTAGGACATTTCAAACATTATTTCAGACAGTCAGATTGAAATTTTGATTCGACGAACAATAGAAAATGTTGCGTAATTATTTTTCTGTATACGTATATGTAACTACGTCGCCATATGATTACTCGTCTGCGACGTATGAATACTATTCATCATACAACGTCATACATATTGCATCATATATCATTAATCTTCAAAATGAAAAAAATTGTAGAAATCAAAACGTTTTCTTTGTCGAGATAACGCGCATCAGCTGTACCGTCTCTTACCTTAGGCGACGAGGGGTACACAACGGCCGACAGTCCGACTAGAGTGGTGGAAGTTGGGCAGGCGGGATGAAGTAAGGGATGATAGGTGGGGCAAAACGAAGAAAGAGGGGAAACAGTCTCTAAATATGCTAATACCCGCGCCGTGGAGTAATGAGTTTCTCGCGCCACTACGATTCACCGGACTGCTATGCATATATATTCACGGCTATAAACACAACTTAGATTACTGTACTATGTAGCGTATCAACTGCCACGGCACTTATGTATCAGTCGCCCTATCACGATCCCATCTCTTGTCCTTATCGTAAGATATATGTACATATTATAAGACATATAATATACAGGGTGCGGCATTTATAGTGACGCGGGCATATTTTTCGGAAACGAAGTGAGATATCAAAAAATGTTTCAGACAAAAGTTGCATGGTTTCGAGGGGGCCACATGATAAAAATATGGATTTGACCTTAAGTGGTCTTTTCAAGGTGAGATCAATGTGGTCGATGTTTTCTTAAATGGAACCCC
>NW_021849573.1:1081618-1083977 GCF_003651465.1 Formica exsecta | reverse complement strand
TACAGAATAATGAGACAAATCAATTAGTGTAAAAAAAATAAATAATTGTTTAAAAAAATACATTATAAATAATTTCATACTTTTTCTTAAAAACAATTAGTTTTTTTTTACTAATTGATTTGTTTCATTATTCTGTACATAAAAGTATTATGGTAAGATTATCGAAAACTAAATATTTTACGAGATATTTTGTTTTTTATATCAAAATATGTCAGATTAAAATATAAAATAACTCAAAAAGTACTTAATAAAAAAATACTTTATTATAGTGTTTTGGAAAGCTTTTGGGATAAGCTATAAGAATATGTAATAAAAAATGGGGAGTTCCATTTAAGAAAACATCGACCACATTGACCTCATCTTGAAAAGACCACTTAAGGTCAAATCCATATTTTTTGATATCTCACTTCGTTTCCGAAAAATATGCCCGCGTCACTATAAATGCCGCACCCTGTATATGTATATTATTGTTTAAAAATTATATTATTTTATTATGCAGTTTTCTGATCGATTGTTTCTTGAATAGAACGACTCACGGAAACAATAATGATTTTAATAATTCCTGATTTAAACGAAAACACATGTATGTATTATTAAAATTGTTATCTATATATATAACGTCTTTAATATTTCTAGTCGTAGCTGTGATGCATGGTAACGCGTTAGTTCGTGTTATGTATTATACATGGACTACGAACGAACGCAGCTCCCATAATTTCCGCAGGTTTCCACCTTCATCCCGGATCGCCATTTCTATCCCCTGTGCTTCGTCCATCACATTTTCAATTTCCACCACGTTTTCCGTTTTCTGCTTCAGGGCTGCTTCGGCTTCTTTTGATTACCGGGGATACTTCGACAATGCCGTTTCATTGGTCGTCGTCAGTCTTACCGTCGGCTATAGTGACTGATTCAATCGTTCAACGAGTTCTTGCTGTTAATATTTCAATAAAATTTATTTATAGATTATCTGAAAAATTTAAGGCCGATTCTTTTCTTAATGAAAATTTGAGTAAATACCATCTTTTTAACATTAAATATTTTAATTGAGTTTTAAATTAAAACAAAATTTCCTTCAAATTGCGTAATATGCTATAAACTTGTTGACTGCAATCTAATTTTAAATGCATCGCGTTTAAAAATTATAATTTTGACTTGATATTAAGATTTCTATTTCCAAATGTTACCTCAGAAATCTGCTATTAATAAATACATATACACATGCAAAAACATAACATTGCATTACTTTATAATTGGCTAGGACTTCAATTAGTATGGTTGACGTTTCGGCCAACATTGCGCGCGTGTTGCACTTCACGCAGGTTAAAAAGACGTAAATCCGAGCATGATGGAGCGATGTTTAGGAAATCGTGGTCATGAAACGTCAAGGAGGCGCGTGGCCTGCGCCGACGACGGATGACGATGCCCCGGGAAAAACTAGACTAGGCGTTTTTATGGGCCATCAAATTACACCGACCACCCTATAAAATGTTTAAGCGGACTTCCGTGTAAGATACGCAACTGGCGACTAGGATAATGTATACTTTGGCAAAAGTGCATCTACTTACCTGTCCAGTATACGATCGATTTCGGGAGGATCCTTGAATAGTAGTCACTTCATTTACATTTAGCTCGTTTTTAACTGTCTTCGTGTCTGATCTACCTTCGTGTGGCTTTATCTGTTGAGAAAATTATTTAATTAATTTTAGTTATATTTTCTTCGTCTTGGAAAAGCGCAAGCTCTATGTCTTTTAATATTTTGCATACAAATTATTTTGTGTGACAATTAATGTAGATTCTTATTCAAGCTTTATGTAACCTAAGAGACGACAGGTAATTATGTACGAAAAAATTTATTGCATCAACTCTCTCTCTCTCTCTCTTTGTCTCTTCTCTAATATTTCTTTCGTTGACTCGGAGAAATGAAGACATCAGGAGCGTGTGCAGGTGGATCTGTTCACGACAGAAGCTTCATATTTAGCTTTTACTAATCCAATGTCTCTGACATTGTGAATGAACGCATAAACGACAACAGTCTACGCGGACAACTGCGTCGTTAATATCGCGTGACAAGAATAAACGTCGACCATAATTCAATATTATAATTATACCCTCGTAAGAGGTTTTATTATCCCAATTAATATGCGTCGTTAAAGTAATTGCTAGTAATGTAGACTACTCATATCCATTGTGAACGTTTAGCCATCTTAGATGAACACTACCGTGCCGTTTCGTGAGATTTATAATACATCATATGCATACATCGTATACAACTATTCTGTCTTTCACACACAGAATCTGATAACAGATTACTTTAAAATCTTTTTTTTTTTTTAATTATGAAAAAAATTGTACATTGCAT
>NW_021849573.1:1077968-1081390 GCF_003651465.1 Formica exsecta | reverse complement strand
CTATTCTGTCTTTCACACACAGAATCTGATAACAGATTACTTTAAAATCTTTTTTTTTTTTAATTTATGAAAAAAATTGTACATTGCATTAAATAATATGGGTTTGCATTTCTTTTAATATATACATTTTTAAAACGCATTTATTTTAATAAAATGTATTTTAAATCAAGCACTCTATTCAAGCATGTTATTGTGTATTTCAATCTTTTATCAAAAATAATGTAATTTTTTCTATCCGCAATTTATCACAAAATTACGGATAAACGCGCGTTTAAATACAGACAATCTTTCTGTTAAGGAACAGATTTTTTTTTTTTTTACAGATACGTGAAAGTAAAGATAAGTGCAAATGATCAATTCAATCAATATGCATACGCGTGTATGGGGCGCTAACAGGCTTTACATCCGTCCCTACTATGTATCGTCGATGATAACGCGACGTTCCGATGACGCGGCGGTCATTTTAGATGAGATTCACATGCCGGGACCACCCACCTCATGGAATTGGCTGATTATATATACCTTAGCTTTGGAATTTTCGGCGTCTCGCTTTTACATTCGCCAGAAAAATTCGGGTAGAACCGTGCGCCGGCTGATTCGTGAAGTTCGCTTCAGAGATTACCGCGAGTTTGTGGCTCTGGGCGACTTCTCTCTTCTTCGGCCTTCCCGTCCTTTGTTTTTTTCTTTTTCATACCGCAGGGTAGATAGGTATGTTTCTGGATCTACTAATTGGTCGTAAACGAAACGATGTTCGGGCTGAGAGCCGAGTTCCCGTCGTTCCACAAAATGTTCTTTGCGGCAAGGCCTCGCAATGATTTGTACCGATGAGTGACTTCTTTATCGAGATCTCCTTCTCTAGAAATTAATATTTAAAGTCCTATAACATATTTACATTCAAGAATATATATAATTCATAATTATATCCTATAATATCATAGATCTAACATAAATTAACTATGCAATTTGCGTTGATTAAACTGGAAACATACACGGAAAAAAATACTGTTGCTTCAATTAAAGTCTACGTCACGGGCTGCCAACAAACATATATAGTTCATTCAATAATATTTTTATTGGACCCAATATCTGGATTATTAAAACAACTATCCAAATATTTGGTCCAATAAAAATATCATGGAATGGAACTATGTATGTTTGTGGCAGCCCGTGACGTAGACTTTAATTGAAGCAATAGCATTTTTTTTCCGAATATGAAGAAGCAAGATGATATAGCATAGATTTAATTTTTGGTACACGTTATTTATTATAAGAATTAATAATTATCTTAATACCTGTTGAATATTTATATTACCACTCAGCTTTTTTTTATTTTACCACTTTCAATGACAAAAGAATCCTCAAAGTGCGATTCCTCGCATCGTTTGCCGCAGGGAGAAAGTTTTCAAAGCAAAGAAATCCTTTCCGCATCCGTTCCTCCGATCATTCGGCACGAAATGTTGCGCGCACGGGGTTGTTTGTATGCATGTATTTACAAAATTTTACCCCGTTACACTCGCGCACGGAACCGTTTCTTCGTCGACGGCGATACCGATGTCCGTGGTGGTGGTGGTGGTGGCAAATATATTATGTCTCTCGTAAAATTAAGTTTTTACGATCATTTTATGGTCGCGCGCGACCCGTCGATGCTTAGTACCTATAGGTGTGCATTTCTCACAGCTGCGCTAGGGGCTCGTGCCGACTCGTCACGGATCTCTTTCATCATACGCGTCGGTAGAACATTGTAACTATTTTTATGGACCGCAGATTTGGCCACTGAGCACCCTCGCAGGTGTAGTTACCTCGAATCGAATCATTTCGATGCCTGTTACGATGGAAACAAAGCCAATTTTACGCCAGAGTCCACGACGATGATTGCACTCGCTCTATATGTGTTAATATATCCTTCAAATACATAAGAAGTTGGTATCTTTCAGAAATAGAATAAGAAGCTTCGTCTCATAAAATATATATCACTGATTGGTAACACGCACAGTAATATTTTGGCAGGTTTTAAACTAGAAATATGATATTATAAATACAATGTGTATGTGTATTAATTGCGTAGACTCCTTTTGATGAAAGATAATGGAATCTTGATGAATCTTTTTCTTAGAAATTTATTAGTCTTTGAACTATTGATGGTAAAAACAAATTAAAAAAATAAATTGTTCTAATTTATTTATTAAGTAACGATAATACTTTTACGACACTTCACTGCGTAAATTAAAACGGAAATAAGTGGTTTTAACTTTTCGGTAGGCGAATTTAATGTAGTTTTGTGATATATTCAGATTTATATTCTATAAAACGCGGATGTAAACATTTAAGACACATTTGTATTCCCAAAGAATCTAAGAAATCACTTGGATCAACATCTCTCGAGCGACAAGCACAGAATGAAGCTTCGCAAGAGGACGTCCACCGCTTACTCTCACGGGGTTGCCGCTTTCACTTTGTATGAAAAACTTGTCGTGCAAACCTTGAAAGAATTTCACTGAAATTCAGGTCACGTCGAACCACATTCGTAAAAGTTCTTTCCAGTCCTCTATTATCCTCAAATCTGGGGTGCAAGCGCTATCGAGGAAAAGAAATTTATGCATCTCTGGCAACGTATAGGAATATTATTTGCAAGTATCGTAACGCGTACAATGAAAATACTCACAAAAAATCACTTTGCTAAGATAAATATATAATTAACAATAATTTTTTAAAAATACGCTTTGCTTTGTTAAAAGCGATACGGTCAGTAAATATCAAGTCCACGAATGTAATAATTTAATTACTATTGTCGCCAAAAATGTCTCGTATCTGCGAATATATTTGCCGAAAGAAGAATTTGTGAGAGCCTTAATGAAGATATGAGAATTAACATCCTCGGAAGAATATTAAAAGCGATACTTTTATAAACGATATTTTATTTTATTTCTACCACACACATACATACATTTGTGATGCGTAATTCATTATGCAAGCTTCAATCGTCAATAATTTGCCATCTCGAGATCTGGCATTTGTCTATCTGTATACATATGTACATATATATATATACATTATACATGCGTTTATAAGCTTGTATGTTTACCAATGTGTGTATGTGTGTGTACTACATGTACTAAAAAAATGTAGTAAGTAAATGTATTCATTGCCACTGTCATGAAGATTGCGTAATACAAGAGTATTGCATACACGGGCGATAAGAACTTACATATATCATGTTTTTTTTTCGAAGAGAATATTTTCTATAAAACTGTTCATAGTAAATTTAATTTTCCGTTTTATCGTTTGCAATTTAAACAGTTTTTTTAATCGCTTACATAAACAAATTTTTTTTTTTTTTTTTCCGGATGTGTTCTATTATATCGCATTGTATATTTAATTTAACATTTACTCGTAATTTTTTAATTTGTTAGGTTAATTTTACA
>NW_021849573.1:1070242-1077516 GCF_003651465.1 Formica exsecta | reverse complement strand
TAATATTTAATTTATATAAAATTTAAATTAGTATACAAAAGTACATAATTTTATATATTTTTTATTTTTCTATATATTTTAATATTTCTGTTTCTGGATTATGTGGTATTATCATCGCAGACGCGAAATATTTTTGTACGCTTGGGAAAAAGCTTTTTGTCTTCCTCGGTAGTGACATCGAATAAAACGCGTTCACATATCTGTCTCGCGCATAATTCAACGACGGTCATGGTGTTTACGCGTATCCGTGAAAGCCGAGACTGAAATCTGAGGAGATATCGTGCCTGGGAGCGGAGGAACTATATTATTTTAACTTGAATTATTTATAGAGCATTGATAGGGAAAAATAGTGGCTACAGACATGGGCGGAATGCAGTTTATGGTGTGCACCGTAAGCCTGGAAAGCCAGATTCAACCAAAGATTCAGTCAAACGCCGTTCCATTGTTTTTTTTTCTTGTTTCGAGAATACTACACTCGTCTAGTCATAAATCAAACGTGAAAATGTCAAATTAATCAGAAAGCAACATGGTAAGCTATAAAGTTAACAGACAAGCAACTGAAAAAATCTATAAATCATTAACGATTTCTCGCGTATTTTTTATTTTATTCTTTTAACATTTCGATATTGATATAGCACACAATACATATTTTAGAAAAGACTGCGAGAATTTCTTGAATAGGATGTTTATATGTATATATATGGATAAATGATAAACTGAAAGTTATCTTGTTATATTTATAAATTATTGAATTATTATAAGCACACATACACACACACACATATATATTCGGATTTTAAATAGATTTAAACTAAGAATCTTGAATTTTTCTTAGTTATATCGATCAGAAAGAAAGTTGTGGCCTATCGGAAATCTTTCTATTATATTATATTATTTTTAATACTTTTCTTCACAATATACTAAATACTTTGTTCGGTGATTAAATTATAAAGTTAGAACTGTGCGCCATGCTAATCTCTAAAATGACGATTCGTTATCTCGAATTAGCAAAGAATCTCTGGGATTCTTTACAGCAAATAAAATTCGCGAGCTTACATTTTTGCAGAATTATCTCCTTGGTATCTGTATGGAATGTGCATATATTTAATGTCCTAAATCGTGAATATCGCATTGTGCCGTGATATATGAAAATGAACCGAGATAAGGTAGAATCGAGCACAGGGTAAAATCATGGGGATAAGATTAATGTCTCGGCATCTGGTTATCTCGCGAGGCGTGGTTGCCAGATAGCTTTCTATCTATAGCTTCGCTTCTATGCGGCCCCAATCTCCCCGAGTACTTAGCGCGAGGAAAATGTCGTGCGACATTATAATATATCGCTGCACTTACCTTATTACTCCGAGCATCAAGAAGATTGATTATATCCAATCAATGCCCTTATTTTTCTTACACTAGTTATCGTTCTGCACAATAATAATCGTTACGAAACTATATAAGATATATTGTCAGAATTCATAGTGTATGATAAGGCATTTAGAAATAATGAGATATAATAATAGAAATAATAGAAAAAATGTTTGAGAGAGAGAGATAAAGCATTTAGAAAAAAATATTCAACCAATCAAGAATTACAGATTAATTAGTAGATATATTATATTGTAATTAGTATATATATATAATATAAAACACAATATAATTTAAAATTCTATCATAATATATTGATATTTTTCGAATGCGAGATGTACATCGACAATAGTTGCACGCAAGTTCCCCAGGTAACGCAATGCAAAACATGCAGAATATAGAGGGGTGGAAGGGGGGGGGGGGGATGGAAGGGCGACAGGAACGGAAGAATGAAGAAAGATCCTGAGAGACTTTGCCTGATGAGGATGGTTCCCATGACGACGCAACCCCAGGAACACGAAATGGTCTAGCCATTCTTAACTCAATACCGAGTCGCCATATACTCACGTAGACAACGCGCTCACCACCACTTTCCCAGTCTTCAAACCCTCTTAGGCTTCCCCCTCCCCCGAGTGTTGTTCTCTGCATCCCTTACTCCTCCTATGTCCTTACTCAAATGGAATATCCCGCGCTTATATTTTGTTCCAGCTGTAGCTTTGTATTGTAAGTCGTGAATGTGACGCGAAATACAAACCAGCGGCTAGTTCAAGGTAGCAAAAAAAAAAAAAAAAGGGAAGAAAAAAGGTAAAGCAACACCGCCGGACTTGGAATTGCTCTATTATGAGATGCACTATGGCTGGCAAATCAGTGTCGAATATAACCGTATATATCTGTTAAGAACATGAATAATTACGAATAATTATGTTATATTATATTTATGCATAAAATATAATTTAACTGATATGATTTCTTGAAAATTATATATCATACATGGGATTTGTTACGTCTGCAATTATATGATACAATTAATTAATTTGAGAGAAAAAACATTGCAAGATAAATTTAAAAAATTTTGGTTAGATATATGACTTCACAAGAAAAATTTACATCGACATCCTATCCGTCTCGCTTCATTCATCATTTCAAAATGATACGAGGTAAGATGGCTTATATATTTCCGTATCATATGACTCTCGTGAATTGGGATTAATTAATTGATTATAAACTAGCATTGGAGGGAAAATATCCGCCACTAAAAAGCGGCACGAGAATTCACTTGTCGCTTTCATCAGGCGTAGTATATGCTAGTTCTTCGTCCCGCTAGACCACTGCCATATTGGAAGCGCTCCTCGAATCCGGACGACCAGGATTGGTCGTCCGGCCATAGCATCTGCCTCTGAAAGGAGGGAGGGCGTCCCGATGCCGACAGCACTGAAGCGCCGAAAGGCGTCTCGACGCCCCGCTGAAACTGGCACGCGTCACACGTCACGCGGTTATGAGAGAGACGCGTTATTTCACTCTCCTACCCCCGTGTACACTCCGCGACTTCTACGAGCTACTTTGCATACCGAACGTATTTTCATCTTCATTCTCATTCGCGAATGTATGGCTGCTCGCATACTTTAATTAGATCTTTTCACCTTGGTGTATAACAAGATGATAATAACACAATATTCTTACTAGTTTCCACGTGTAGATTGCTGAAAAAATTGATAAGTACGGAGGAAAATTTAAGATAAGAGAGTTTGATTGGCGATATATTATGATGAATATTCTTATGACATTAGGCATTTTTGCTTAATAGATACGTAGAATATCTTTATAAACCATTGCCTGATATTTGAAGAAGAAGAAGAGAGAGAGAGAGATTATATGTCAATCAGTAATATATAATTATAATTTATACAATAATTATAACTAGTGCTTATTTGTTAGATATATATGGATATATGTATATTGAATAATATGCATAAAATTATGTTATTAGTAATAAATTTCTATTGTGTGTGTGTGTATGTGTATATTAATTATACATTTATATGATAGGTAAATTTATAGAGTGCAAATATACAGGCTATTGTTATTTTACTTGTTTGATTATTTTGGCCAAAATTCTGATATTCAGACCCTCGTGGATTCGCTCCTAAAATGGCAACATCCTAAATACTATATTTCAATTTCGCCGTCTGGTGGGAATTGAGACTTCTTCATTGTAGAAGGGTTGAATTTTTTTTAATCATCAGTCGCGGAGAGGAATTAAATCTTTTGCCGTGTTATGCTAGGGTTGCTGCCTGTCAACATAATGAGAGATAGAACGCAAACTATTCGGGATTAATATAGAAGATATCTTGTATAAAATATATAAAGTAATCGCTAAATTATATATGCACGTAGACTGCAAATAAATTTTTTGACAAAACATTTTTTATTTCGAATAATGCCTTCATCATCAAAATGTGAGGTTCAACTCTAATTAAAGTATGCGAGTAGCTATACATTCGTGAATGAGAATGAAGACGAAAATTCGTTCAGTATGCAAACTAGTTCGTAGAAGTCACGGAGTGCACACGGAACTCAATAACAAAAGAGAGCGGGTTAATTAAGAGCCAAGGACTGTAAGCGGTGCGCAATTTCTTCTTTTTTATGGGAATTTTATTTTGTTTGTTTCTAATTTTAGATTTAGACCATAGTTAGCGAAAAAATTCAAATCTAGTCGTATATGCGCTTATCCTTGACCTCAGTGATTTTTATGCCAGATAATTTCAATACTTCCTCCGGTTACGTAGAGGAAACCATAAAGAAAAAATTTACCTTGATGTTGTTGGTTGACAGCATTATAAATATCTGAATTTCACTGGACAAGGCACTGTGAATCACAGACAACGGAACGCAATTGTTGATTATTCAAAGGTTGTATAATTATTAACTTTTGAATAATCGATTATCAGTAATACTTTCAAATTAAATTTAAAATTACGAACACTTAACGTACACGCGACTGGTTTAAATATTCAATGCTACGAAGCAACGAAACCTCATTTCAACTACAGACTGGAAATGGAAGGAGATAAAGAGCGAGGTGTTAAAGATAATGGAAATTATGGAAAGACGTCCACACAGTGCATATCATTGTGTTTGTCACGTAATTATAAAATAGCGGAAAATACATATCAACTTTTTAAATTATTTTTTTCTTTTACGTAGAACCTTATTAAAAATAATTGTTTACCATAAAATAGAGTTTGTATTATGATAAGGATAATGGCAGACTTTCGTAGAAAGTTTAATAAAAAGTTAATATTTTATTTCTCTCTGGAAATAGTACTTTATCCTTCATTCATTTCGTTAAATATTTATTTTATAATTATATTTTTTTATTTATATATCTCTATCAAAATATTATCAATTTCATTCGCAATTTATCACTCGGTTTTTATTGAAAAATTCTTTGGTTCCATATAAATTGTCTCTCTTTTTGGGATAACGACGTGATAAATATATCCATTACAGAGACTAGTCGTTGTTATCAAAAATGTGTGTTAAAGTATGACTACAATAATACGTTTTATATCCCCTAAGCCAAGATTAAAAATCGCGTGTTTTTTTGTATTAGTTTATAATTTTTATATGCTATCTTTGCTTCTCAATATAATACTATTAATAAAAGTACTATTAATAAAAATACATTTCATGTTCATTTATTAAATACTTAATAAAATATACAAATGTATATATTAAACCATTAAACATTAAGATCAGATATATACAAGTAATTTTGCTTGAACTTACGCTTAAAATGGCGCGTAATGGTTGAGAAACATACGATTTTTGATTTGATTACACAAGTGCGTACGCTTGAAAGGGGTCGGATAGCATTGAGTGACAAATGGGCCGGTTCTCCTGAATATTTCGCGCGAGTAGACCATGCGTGTGAGTTCGCGAGTGTGTGGGCATCCTAGTATAACGTCACCCCCCTTGGGGTAACGAAAGGAATGGCAGGGAACACCAAGAGCTTTCTCGTGTCCGATTGTTGTGCGCCCTCGACCAATCTCCTCCAGTTTGCACAAGCCGAGTTTGCCAAACGCGTTCTCCGACCTTCCTCCATCCCCTTATTGTTCAACCTTAAAAGTAATATCCTCCGTAGCACGTCCTGCCCACGTTTCGCCGACACCATTTCTCCCCCGACCGGGAAAACGGAACTTTTTTGCCCCTTTGTGACATTTAGAGAAAGGCTAAACAGTCTTTATTATATAGCAGAGATGTTTATCTATATAAATATATTTTTAAACGGTTTCATCGAGGTATCAATATATATGTAATTGATAATGTTATTATCGTGGGCAAAATAAAATCTTGAGATGAATAAAAAAAGAGATTAAACTAAAAATAATAATAATTATTATTTATATATTAACACAAAAAAGTAAAATAAAATATGCAAATAATAAAATGGAGATACAAGTTACATTCACAATCTTATTAGACAATCTCAAAGAAGTTTATTTAAGAAAAAAGTGAGAGAGAAATTTTCTCAAATTTATTGAATTACTATTAATTTTTTCGGGATGGCAGTTTCGCAGATATCCGCATTTTTGCATCTTGTCTCAAGTTTCCCCCGTTTGAGATTTCGGTATAAATTCACTCTCAGAGATTTTACTCCGCATATTTCTCCAGAGAGCATTTCTACATTTTCTATTTTCAACTCGGGCTCTGCTATTCACGCCCGTCGTAGTAAATCGAAATTCATAGGTGCACCTTCGATTGAATTTATTTTCTATCTCGAGAAGAATCGCGGTTAATTTAACTGCTTCGGCAGCATGCCTTTCTTCTCGCATGGACAGTTTCAATCTCTTTGCAATATTTATTTCTCGTTATACTCGTTTGTTTAAATATAACACATAATCATTCTACAAATGAGATGGAAAAATAAATTTTCTATTGTATGGAATAATACCTTAATTGAATTTTCCGAATAACTGTTGAATCGTGGATAATTAAATAACATTTCTAAAATATCGTTATTTTTTTTTCTAGTCGAATTTTATTTATTTCGATATATAAGGTGGATAATGAGAGGTTTGATGGTAAAGCTAAATTTCCTAGTGTAGGAAGAGTAAGGCTAAGTAAAGTTTCGTTATGGAGCGTGGCGACGCATTAACGGTTGTACAAGGTAGAGAACTTTATACCTGCCGTGATGGAGGCTACTAAAAGCCGTATTAAAACTCATGGCGACATGGTCCGTTATGAAGGGCAGTTATCAGTGAACAGACCATTTAATTTGCACTTCCGTCTTGCTTTTTGCAGGCTGACGTTTTTCCTCTTGGACCTGTAAATAAAAGGCCTCAAAGTGTACGGCGCCGTGGAGAAGACGTTTCACCCGTTCGAGCTGAGCAGCAGGTTAGCATCGTTCGAGTTATCAATATTTACAGCGCTAATTTATTCATAATTTTATAGAAAGAGTATCTCTAATTAAATAAATCTTATATATATTCTGATTTTTCATTGTATATTTTTTCCATATAAAAATAGTTTTAAATAATGTAAATGTGAAATGTCCTCTATATAATCGCAATTTGTTTTTATTTCTAGGCTTTCCCGCGTGTTCCCCGGAACACTGCCCGGTATACAAGGTGAGTTGCATAATTAATTATTATATACAACAATTTTTTGTTTATTATTAAAAAAAAAATAGAAATATATTGTAGTCTCTTTATAAGATAGAAGTTCCTAAAGTATTATTTTTGGTTTGTTAGATAATCTTGTTTAATAATCTTCTTTTTTGTATATGAAAGTAATACTAAATAGTAAATACTTGAAGAATATTTTTTATGATACTTGGCAATCGATCGATATGACAGTGACGTCAAGAAAACCGAATTTATAGCAATATATATATAGCAATATATATA
>NW_021849573.1:1066275-1068942 GCF_003651465.1 Formica exsecta | reverse complement strand
AGAGAGTTTTTTTCCACGTCAATGTATTTGTAGATTAATTGATATTAATACGGTGAATGATTAGCTTCGAAAGCTGATATGAAAATTTGACGGTAAACCTATCCATTTCCTAGCTACGTGCTTGTAGTAAACAGAGGATTGTGTATACAATCGCGTCTCGTACTAAGCCCATAGATACTAAACCGCGCATACTACCTATAAATGGACGGGCTGCTATAAAGTCCATTCATGATCGCGTCGCTTGTACAACAAACGTCGGGTGGCTCGCGCCTCCCGCGCGATTTATTACACTCGTATTCAAGCACGAGTTGTGTTTCCTACTTACATTAGTACACGTGTACGCCGACGCAATGGCTCTCGAAATCGTCTCATTGCACATTGTCTGACTCGCCGATGACAGACCAATCGACCTCGTTTTTATTGGATCTCGTTAATCATATAATCGAATATACATAGGCGTCATAAATTGCTCAACATTCACTAGATGCATTTTCTGAAAAAAAAAGAGAGAAACAGAAAGAGAGAGAATAAGTATTATGTATGTCTAGATATTATTTATATTATCAAGATTTTCTTATAGTAAGAAAATAGGCAAAGCTGAATCATCTTTACATTAAACATCAAGAAATAATCGATATCTAGTCAGATTATATGTCATATCTTAAGCATAAAGTTAAAAAATAAGTAAGTCATTATTATTTATGTGTCACATAGCTAACTGATAGAAAAGATTCTTCTTTGAATTCTTATTTCTCTCATAGATTAGATTTAAATGTGTGAAATTCTTAGTATATTTTTTATCGGTGTCAAAATAACTTTATTTAAAGCAGAACTCTATCAGAGTAGCACAAGATTTGTATGATGCCAGAAGCGAAAAAAACGAACAGAAACCAAATCGTACAATCTTGAGATAACCCATAAAATTTTAGTATGGAGAGAAATCTGATTTCTAACAATTTTTAAAAACCAATCTTGCAAATTTGATTCTTTCTATCATAAAATAAAAGTAAAATAAATATAAATGAATAATTTGAACTATATTAAGAATATTTTTTTTTTCAATTTTTTTAACTTTTTTGAATTTAAGAAATAAAATATAAACAAACATATTTCCAGCAATATACGATAAATAATCGATAAATTATTGCAGTAATATTTTTTTAATCTTTCTTAGATTTTACGTAATTATGCTTTCATATATTTCAATATTCTTTTTAACTTTTAGTTTAAAACGTTAGTATAGATACATTTCTTCTCTCTCTTGCTTATTATGATGTACTTATATGTATATTGCACTTTTATTAATATAATAATTGCATAATAATTATAAGTAATGAATAAGATTTTTATTCAATCTTTATAAAATTTAATTATTGAAATTTTTCGTAATTTGACATCAGAACGGAATTCTATTTGAAAAATTAAAGATTTTTGTATTTTTTATTATTACTAATGATTATACTAATGATCATTAAGACGTGACTCTTTCGTGAATACCACGATCTGGTGGCACACGACACTGATGGACAGACAGATGGAAAGCGTGTGTGCTACCGGAGTTGTTGTCAGATCGTTTTACTTTACTGCCCATAAAAGTACCGAGATTTAGACTGCAATACTGCCATGACGTATTGCTCGCGCGCTGCGTGTACATGCACATACACACTATTAAAGATGAGTCCGGTTGCTAGCAGGCATGATCCATGAGAGTATTTCACCAGCCACGTGATATTCCGTAGGAAGGAGAGAGAAATTTGAAATGTACATTTCTAATCAGTTTGACAAATTGTATGTTATCGCATAAATATAAAAAAATTATTAAAATAAATGAATAAAATAAAAGGAAAAATGGACACGCGTCTCTTTTAAAGGTAAGGAGACGAGAATCTTTCAATTAGATACATATATAATAAATATGAGAGAAAGAAGCTTGTCAAAAGTAGTTATTTAAAATTAACAAATTGAATTAGAGATACTTTTTGATCAATATATCAGGAAATTTATTAATGCAAAAATTAGCAGATTATATTATATTACATTCTTTCTCCAAAAAAAAATATTACTTAATTATTTTTTAAATTTATTTTAAATGGAAAAAAATTTAATTCGATATTATAAAATTTATTAAAAAATAGAAGTCATCTCTGTCAATAAAATTATGTACAAATATTGGCTTTCGTTAAGTAATTAGAAACAATTATTATTGATCTGTTATTTACTCGCGATTCATAATCATTCCGTTTCTTTTCCCCGTTGATTGCGAATCGATCGCATTCGAGATAAAGCGGCGTATTGACATTCGGTGGTTCGTGCAATACTTCTGGAAAGGCAGAAAAAAAGGCAGCCTCTCCCGTAAGATAGTTGGTATGTTTGCGCTCGCCGCGGCTCGCGACGGCGAGGAGAAGGAAGGAAAAGCAGATTAGAGCGCGCAGGAAGAGAGTGGGGAACGTAGTGGAACGCGCGCGAGAGAGAAGCGGTCGCTCGAGGAGAGTGGGAGACAACGAGTTCGTCCGGACCTCGCACACCAAACGATCCGAGAGATCGCGCTCGCGTCGCTTTTGACCCGTTCGACGGCGAAGCCGCGGGCAGAGCTCTCAGTTGACGCTCAGTTCGGCTCAGCGAGGCCAACGAGAAGAAAGGGGGTTATTCCATGTGTGTGAGCGTCGT
>NW_021849573.1:1038535-1066258 GCF_003651465.1 Formica exsecta | reverse complement strand
CGTCGTGCGTGTGTGTATCGGCGCACGATCCTCGGGACCGGAGGCTTTGCTACCTACTGAAAATCCTTCGCTGTATTAAGCTTGTTACACGAGGGGTGGTTCTACCTGACTGACTACTACCTGAAGACGACACACGCGGCAGATAAAAGGATCCCGGTCCGATCAGAGATACGTTCTCTCTCCTTAGTCTCCTTATTACTCTCTCAGCTTCAAATGCTCGGATTTGCGTCGTTACAGTTGTGAGTTACGTGATTGGATAGATAACGCGACATATGCCAATCGCGAACAGGCGGGACGTTTAATGAAGCGCGCTCGGAGTCCCATCGTGATGAGAATGACAGCGATCTTAGGTGACAGAGACGGAACGACGTGCGGCTTGTGTATAATCGGTCGCGGGACGATCGTAATGCATTCGGTCGCGCAGTGAGTTAGCTCGCTCAAAGATCGACGATTGCCAAGTGTCTGGTGCTGATCTTTTTTTAAGAACCACGCACGCGCTGGTTCTAACGTTGCCTTAGCTTTAATAACGAGCGCACTCCGAACTTTTGCGACTGGAATGATGCATCCTTTCTAAATCGCGTTGTGTCATTTTGTTTTTGTTATATACTCGTCTTCCACATCATCGCTGGATTGGACATTATCATCTGTGCTAACCGATCTACACCATCTCGCACGTGGCTCGCCTGCCGTCCCATCGATCATCCCATTCGCTGTCGTCAACATCGTCTTCGTCTTCGTCGTCATCGCCGCGTGTGGATCCTTTTGTCGGCGGATTTGCCACGCACTTGATCGCGCTCCCTTCTCGCTTCTCCGTCCCGCGTTTACCCCTCCACCTGTCTGCTGCGGCGCTACACACCCTCTCCCCCGCCGTCAACCCCTCGTCGAGGACTACGCGCACGATTTATCCCTATCCCCACCCGCCACCTCCTGCTCCTCGCGCCTCCACTACCTTCTTGTGTGTGCACGCGCTTCCTTTATTTACTCCGTGAATTCACGGACCAACACGACCGGCTCGGTCACGATGAGCGCACCGTTTCTCGCTCCGCGGTGAATATCCTCGGTGTTGACGCACGTTCTATCGCGTTTTCCATCGAACCTGTCCGCGGTATACGCTGTGTTTCGCTGTGTTTTGAACATTGGAAAAATTATTAATTTATATACGGCAATTGTTACTCGACTTACGATGACCTTGCGATTATCGGGTGAACGTTGATCGGTCTAAACTTGTGCATCGCGCGAATTTCGGCGGGATTATCGTTGAACGGCGGTCACGAGACCGTCGTTGTACGTGCCGATTGACACCGACATCGGCATAAATATTGTTGTAACACCGGCAATAAATCGTCATCATCTGCACCATCGCCGATCACGTGGCTTGCTCGACGGCGACGCTGTACGATAATGTTCACGCCGCGCCGCTATGTGGCTCCGGCGTGGGTCACCCTGGCTCCGTCACATCGATGGGAACAGCAACCGGAGCGGGGAATTCCACCGGGGTGACCTGGTGGGCCATGATGAACGGTTCCCTCTACGAGGACAGCCCGCCGCCAGTTCCACCGACAGCCTCGACCCTCGTATCGATTCAACAGCAGACAACCACGACACCGGGCTCCCATCAACAAGCGACAACGCCGACTTCACCTGGTGCACCGGCATCATCGGCAACGACAGCGCCACCGGCGCCCACAGCGAGCGCCAGTTCAACCTCGCCGAGCGCTTCCTCGGTAGCGAGCAACAGCGCGGCCGGACCGCTTCATATACCCGCCAAGAGATTAACGGCGACACCGGGGGGCGGTGGTTCCACTTACGGTGAGGTTGCCTGCGTAGAGTCGTCGGGCGCGCCGGGCGGTGCGGGGGCGGCGGGCGTGATACGGCACTCACACTCGTCCTCGGCGGGTTCTCAAGGCGGCTGGAGTTACAGCCCGCACCATCCTCAGGACTCCCACTACTCGTCCACGACGGGCGGCGGCGAATCGTTGAACCATCATCAGGCCTACGGGGGTAACAATCCCCCCACGTATTACAACCTGGCGGCCGATCCCACCTCGACTTCCGGTTCCTCCAGGGACAACCGGAAGGCCGGGGCCACTCTTAGCTTCTGGTCACCCGCCACTGCCGGATCGGCCGGCACCGCTGGCTCTACCTCGGATTACAAGTCCTACAACTCGGCCGGCGCGGCAACAACAACGTCGTCCACCGGCGGTGGTGGGTCTACCTCCGGCGCCGCTGATCCGGCCGTCTCCTCTTGCCATCAGAGCTTCTCTCAGAGCTGGTGCAATTACGCGCCCTATACGACGGCGAGGCATCATCATCCGGTGGACACGGCTGGACATCATCATCCTCATTCGCAGGCGGGGGTACCGTATTTGGCGCCATCCGCGGCTGACGACCGCGGTAGGGTCGCTGCCGCTATGGTCGCCGCGGAAGGTGCCTTTCCCCACGATGGATACGGCGGTCTGAGAAACTATGGAGCACCAGAACCCGTTACTTCGAGTCCCTATCCACCTCCAGGTAAGCATCTACGCCGTCTCGTAGTAATTCCTTATTTTTATTCTTTTCTTACAAGGGGTCTCGGAGAGATTCAAATCTTTTTCCAAATTTATACATATATTATAAAGCTGAAACGTAACATCATATAACTCATTGAATAATAACATTTATATTATCGCGCAATATTACCATCGCTGATATATTTTTATTTATATTGTTGAATTATTAATAAAGAGATTGAGTTGTTAGAAATATATACATATTTTGCCGCTCGTAATTAATGTAAAACTATCATTTACACTCTCCTATATACAACGAAGAGGTCGTAAACCTCGGATAGTTTTCTGTATTCACAAGTATCATAAATCGATATAATGTTCATCGGCCGTCAGATCCTGAGATTTCATTCGAAATTAATGAACCTGTGATATTTGAAATTTATAATTAATTTGTCACCTTAACGTATAACGACAGATTGAACGAAGACATTTCGAAAAAACGATGTATCACATGTGATAAAAAGATGGCCATTAATTTATATTAATTGCACATGATACTTACTATTATTATGACCTTTCGAGTATTTCCCGACGATCCTGACGAACTTATTCGACCGCAGTTATCGTTCATTCACATCGTTCCCTTTTGTGCTCTCTCCTCTTCCTCCCTTTCTCTGTCCTTTTCTCGGGACCCTGCAACCCATGAAACGTCGCATGAGCAACAACGAACGACGGCGGCCGGGGTTTATTGGCGGCCGTAACTCGTAAACTCTGGCGCGCGCCTCCGATCAGCTGATCCGTTCCATGACCCGTGCAGGCGTTCAGTCTTTCCGGCTAACGGCTGTTCGCGCGCTTGTATTGTCACGACTATCTCCCCATTATTTCAAATTTGTGTACAATAACTTTTTTTCACATAATCGAACGTTTCTTTAAGGGAAATGATATCTTAAAAATGCCGCTACTCTTCATTAAAAAATATTTATATGTACGTAATTGTATATGTATACATATATATAATTTTTTTTTTTTTTTTTAATGCGGCATTATGTTACTATTTTATTATCTGCCGAGAAAATTCAAAGATCGAGATTTTATAGCATTAATTTATGTTGTATATCCTGTTACATTACACATACAGTGTATGTATGTAATATACCAGAGATTGTAAATTACATTCAGCATAATTATATGACGATGAAATTGTAATACGCTTTCCATACGCATGGAAATATTTGAATTTCATATCAGGCTTATATAAAGAGGTATTTTTTTTATCGATCGTCGCGTTGTATTCGCTCGCTTTGTCCTTCTGAAAAGTTACGTATCGCCGCCTGAATGTACTTGGCATAACGCTCGTCGTCGCGATTATCGTTGCTTTGTTGCTCGTGCGACCGTCATCGACGGCGCTCTGATAACTCAGATAACACTCGCGTGATCACCCAGTGAGTTTTAATCGTACGCGCACGAGGGTAGAGTGTGCGCAAGCGTGTGCCCCGCTACGTATACGTATATACAAAATAGAGAAACGCGGCCGGGCACTGTGTATAGTTTAAACGTCACCCGATAGATGGCGGCTCCATTATCTTTACCCGTTCGCTCGACACCAGAGAGTGCGCCGCTTGCACCGTATCGCGCCGTGCCATCCCATATTAGTCCGGGTAATCTCTCCGAGAGAGGCCGGATTACAATGTTTTCCAGGTGTCCCCGCGCACAACCTGGGTTCTCCGCTTGAGATATTATCTCCGCGCATCACCGGGAACGCCGGGCATTTATTGGTCCGTATTTAATACCGCGGATCGGTGTTCGCCGCTTAATTAGGCCTTTGAGGCCTACCGGTCATTATTATGCGCACTTATATTACGGGACAGAGAATAAATTTAGCATAAAGTATGGCTTTATCAAGTCGACGGTTTTTCGAAAATCAAATATTTCATCCGCTTATAGAAATAAGAAACTTTGATAGGCCGTTTGAGAATACTATTTTTACTTTTTATTTAAAAAAAGATTCTGTTATCTTATCTTCTCTCTCTTTGTGCGAAATAAAATTATTTGTAAGTGAAATGTTAGGAATACGATAATAGTTTATGAATTTTAATTTCTTGAATGTTTAAGTAAATTGAATAAACCATACATTTCAAATTAATTTTTATAATACTGCTCAATATGTTTAATATAATGCTAAATTTTTTTTTAAATTTTTTTCTTAATTTGCATATATTTGATTTTATATCAGTAACAACGAAAACGATAGATATAAAAGATATTGAATTATTTCCAATCGATATTTTACTCCCATCACTCGACCCGGTTACGAACCCTTCGATTATTTCTGTCAGAGCTTTAGATGTCATTCAAAAAAACTACAAATTCTGATCAATCTCCGGATATCTTTCAATCTGCATATATTTTTTATTACTTTTTTATTTTTTTTATTATTTTTTATGGGGATTATAAGATTTATTTATTTTAACTTTTTAAACATTGAATTTTTTAAAATTTATATATTATATGTGTTCTCTCTATTTGTTACATTTGTCAACATTTCCTGATCTTTATTAAACAATTTGTACGTTAGTAGTAAATTCTTGCCGCTCAAATAATCGCGTTTAGGCAACGAGAGAATATATCAAGCGGGAAAGGAAAATAGAGACAGGCTCCAGGACGAAAGGAAAGTTCAATAATTGAATTGAAGTAAAACTCGAAGAGCGAAACTTTTCGCTTTTCGGACAACCGTGTGCTTTCTTGTGTTGGAGATATTAATTAATTTGCATATTAAATAAGAAGTTTGTATTTTTATATTTTTTTTATTTTATTTAAGCTAGAAACAAGGTTTTTTTTTAACTAAAAGAGAAATAATAATTTTAATGATAATAAATGTAGGAAATTTTGTGGCAACTGGAATATATAAAAATACCTGCGTGACATCTGAAATATACTTAATGTTGCGCGGGTGGCGCCCATCGCAAGCATATGTTCCGACGGATCAGACATAATACTACATCCGGTACAATGCGTTTGTTCAGATTTTAGCCTTAGATAGGCTAAAAATAAACGATTTAATCCCCTTTGGATAATTTGCAATACTTTTGCGCGAATCAAATTTCTTTTTATTATGAAACTAATTATTTACCTCAATCAATATTACGGTCATATATTGTATTTTAATACAGAATCAGTCTTTGAAAAAACTTTATAGAACACATTACGTATAACACGTGAGGTGTGTCAGCTATAAATTTTTTACTGTTTGATAGAATATGCAGGTGACAAGGCAAATAATATTCATTGGAGAGGAGAGGAGGAGGAATATCTTTATTCACCCAAAGATAAAAAAAGAATACTTAACATTTTTGTACGATGTATAAAATACAGCGATATATTCGGTGAACATTATTTCTTCGCCTCTACTCCACCTCTTCTTTCCCCAACTATACGAATGTACTTAAAACAAAATTTTTAAATATCGCGAGACATCCCGATGGATAGAAACAATTTTGTTGCATTCGCGTACACTAAGGAGGCGTTTATCCAGTCCGCGGCTGGGTTAAAGATAGACCGCGGGAGATGAGTCGCGGGCTTTCGTAATCGCTCCGTTCCACTGGCGCGGGTATGCACCTTGCGCACCATCCCGTTGTATATTCCGCTTTAACAAATGTATTCGCGTCGCTCCACATTCTCGGTCTGCAACGGGACATAGAGTATGCCCTGTTAAAAACCATCAACCAGTCGAGAAGGAACCTAACAACGGTTCGCTCGCCGGCTTCATGTTTTTCGTGTGGTTAGTAGAACCGGTCCAATTATATCATACCACTATGCCGGGAACGACTGCGAGGCAACCCTCGTGTGTGCATATATATATATATATATATATACACACACATATGCACGCATATATATGTATATGTATACACGACTAATGTTGCGCACACACACATGCGTAGCTGAAGTGCACGTTTTGACATTCGGAGAGCTGTCCCAGGCACGGATTCAGTCGATGATGCTCCCCAATACGAGAAAAAATTGGAATCAAAGGATTGAGAATAAAAAATAATATTTTTCAAATTTTCCTTTGTAGTTTGCAGAAACAATACTTTAATGCTATCGCGAGAGTAAAATATTTATGATAATATTTTTACGAAAGAAAGTAAAATTTTATTAAATATATATTAGAAATATGACGAATTTTTTTTTTATTAAATACATTGGAGATATAATTTAAAAAATATAACGAACCTTTTAGAAATATTGTATGCTAAAATATTTTAAAATGCTTTCTCTCCCTCTAGATTATTCTATGCTTATTTATTTTGGTTATAGACATGTATATATACATATGTTATATATAAATTATTGAATGTGGAATATAAACAAGAGAATTTTTATTTGATATTAGCAGAAATTTGTGGAGAGATATTATTCTAATTTTCAAAAAGAAATTAATGTATAAATAAATGAACATTATTTTGTCGAAATTTGTTTGGCGGGTGAAAAAGTTGATACATTAGTTAATTTTTTCAATAAATTTTGTTTATAGAAGAATATCTTCAATAATTTGCCATACTAATTGAAAGAAGTTAATTGAAAGATACTGCATTCCTCCATTATAATTAGCGGCGATCTGAAGAGTTTTAATATAATTATACGACGGATGCAATTAAATGCTGGATGTTCGTCTTATTTCCCCTTTCTCGAGGTTTATGAACTTTGTGAAATTAGTGGTGAATATCTCTTTATCATTTTAATAATTTCTCTGACTCAATCTGTTCGCATATACGAGGTGATAATTTTCCATAATAAATACAAACGCACAATTTGCTTTTATTGTCTTATTATGCAACAAACTATACAACAGAGTTATTTGTAGTGAACGATTATGAAACGCTTACTGATAAAAAAGGACTAACGGTATCAGTTACGCGCCGATACACTGATTAACGAACCGATATATCTGCGCTCATTTTTGCCAGTCGCTCCGTAGTAATGACTGGCGGTAATAACGAGAAAAAAAAGGTACCGGTACAACCGCTTTTCTTATTGAAAATCCGCTTGGATGTGCCGACGAGTAAATGAAAAACTAGTGTACAAACTAATAAATTTATTAATATCTGTGTATTTTGGGTTTATATATGTATCGAGATTTATTTTTTGAATTATTCGGACTATAATAAATTTCGTAAGGGCAGAGCGGAGTAGGATTGAACAACATTTGCCTTATGAATTGATATAATTTTCTTTGAATGGAGTATTAGTCGAATATTACTAGCTAGCAGCTAGGTTGTTTTATCATCGGCAAACTAATTGTGTTAAGTGATGTGGGGTTCCTCCCCATCTTCCTTGTTTCCCGCAGGTTCGCTTGCGGGTGTGGGAGTCGGGGTTGGCGTAGCCGGGATGGGCGTTGGATGCGGCAGCTCTAATCCCCTGGAGTGGACGGGCCAGGTGACGGTGCGGAAGAAACGCAAGCCTTACTCCAAATTCCAAACTCTCGAGCTGGAGAAGGAGTTCCTCTTCAACGCTTACGTGTCGAAGCAGAAGCGGTGGGAGCTCGCGCGCAATCTGAATCTCACCGAGCGTCAAGTGAAGATCTGGTTTCAAAATCGCCGAATGAAGAACAAGAAGAACAGTCAACGGCAAACCCAGCAGCAGAATAACAACAACAACAACAACAGCAGCAGCGCCAACAACGCGAACCACCACGCGGCGACCGGCAGTCACCACCATCCGAGCACCGCGCACGCACCACCCTCGAGTCACCACGTGGTCGCGCAGGCGCATCACGCGAACGGCTCCACGAAGCATCATCAGTGACCCGTGGCCTTCTCTGGGGTCGTCTTCGGGCACCATCATCACAGCCACACCTCGTCCAGCAGCAGTGGCAGCCACGGGGGCAGCCATAGCAGCCTGGTAGCAGGTCACAGCAGCCATAGCCTCCACGCGCCGCAGCCGCAGACGCCGCTGCCGCCGATTCACGTGTCGTCGTCGGGCAACGTTACGCCTGCTACGGCCGTAGTCCATCCACACACACACGCGCACGCACACACCGGCGGCCACCATCATCATCAGCTGGCGCACGTGGCTCAACAGTATCCCGCGCTCCTACATCAGACGCCTCACGGCTTGGCCGCCTGAATGCACAGGACGCTCCAGAGAAAGACCCGTTCGTGACGCTTCGGGGATGTCACCGAGGCGATTCTACGAAACCGTCGATCAATATCCATGTCCACGGGAACGATGAAAAATCCTCATGGACTCTGTCGAGCAGCCGTTCAAAGACTGCCTCCATTAAGGAAAGATAAAGCTCGCGCGTAGTATATTATATATTATTAATTATTAATTATTATTAATTATTATTATTATTATTATTATTCAACAAGCGAAGAGTTTTTGCTATTGTATAGAAAAGGCGCCGCTATTTCAAGCGGCCCGAAGACTCTTTTCGAGTGTCGGTGTCGGATGCCGCTATTCTACGAGTAATACGCGTCATCGAGCGACACCAAGCAATCTGTCCAATTCGTAATTCGGTAGTATTTTCTCCAGTTATATATACATATATACATAAAGTAAAGAGGTAATTAATGTCACTTAGTGTACCCCTACTCCTCCCACCGCTCTAAGAGTTCCCTCCCCTTCCCAAGATATCCTCTCTTCCGCTCCGCATCGTGTATTTACCTCGTCTTATATTATCGGATCCGAGTCGCACATTGTAACGTATCGTTGCAGTTACATCCGGGACCGATTCAATCAGACACCATTGATTTTGCAGTTAGGGCTGGATGGTCCGTCGAGAATCGCAGGTTGTAAAATGGATGATGGGTCGCTTTTAGGGGTAAGTGGACTCACTGATCTCGCGTAAGTGCATGTGCATTGTTCTTTAAATTATTTTTTCACTTTGATATGGGTTACGATCGCGTTAAAGGTCTACAAATCTTTTGTCGAGTATATCTACATACAACTAATATTAAAAAGCTAATATATTGAAGAAAGATTTTCCACTTTTGTCATTTGTACTTTTATATTAATTTGTTTATATCACTTTCTTGAAGCGTAATAAAATAGCATAAAAATTTTATTAACAGTAGACTCAGTGCAAATATCTGTTCTTAATAAGTAATAGTTTTTCAATATTTGATTCAAACGTTTTGTAGATAAATTCTACACTTGGTCTAAACAAATTTGTAGTGTAGTTTACATTTATCGGGATGCTTATTATTTATAATTTATTAATTTCTCCGAGGAGACCGAGGAGAAACGTCATACTATTTTGTCTGCCGTGACAAAATAAAGAATGTAATAAGTTTCGAAATCAGTGTAGAGCACGAGCGTATCCCAAAAGTTAGATAATTACGTCCACAATGTGTCGTAATAATCACCACAAGAATCGCAAATTAGTATCTATAATTCTTGTATTGAAGAAAAACGACTTGTGTTAAAAATATACCTAGTAGTCAGACTCTCTAGTGAGTGGTCGTGATTGTACCGTTCTAGGCTGAGTTTGGGATCTTCATAAAAACCATGATATTATGCAGGGTCAAGATTGCATGTACGCTCAGTATTTACATGCCCGCGCGGGCAAAAGTCTTGCCGTGAAAAGAATTAAAGGTTGTGGTACTTAACGCTTTGAATAACTTTACAACTTGCTGACGATAGCGTAATTTTGTATTATTTTTATTGGCAATAATATCTATCGGTGAAATATAAGACATTTTTTACTTAGTTGCTAAAAAAAAATCGATCTGGAAAGTTTTTCCGATAAAATTACGCCTTTAAATAATATTTTTAATTATGCCATTGGATATTCCAAATATTTGTCGATCAAAACTGGACGTTGCACCTACTCTTAAAAAATCGACATTTGCGATTATTATATAGTATTATGTTATTAATAATAAAAATCCGGAAAGGTTAATCAAAATCTTTTTATTTATCGTATTCTATATTTTATAGATTTGAAAAGTAACAAGGAAATCAAAATTCATAAAAAATGTTATAAATGAAAAATATACAGGGTGGACCCAAACCTTCCGGCTAGACTTTGAGATTTTATAGAAAATTTAATTTTGAACAAAAAGTTTCCTATAAACATGTGTCGAAAAATGCTTCCTTAAAAAGTTAGCACTCAAAAATCTCTCAGAGATTTATACATATGTACATATACATACATGCGTGTATATATATATATGTATGTATATACATAATTTAGCTTGATTTAAATTTACTATATATACACGTATGTATATATTTGTGACGTCCAGGAAATGTCGCGAGTATTGATCTCTGGAAATCCAATAAATGCATCAGCCGACGGATATCTTCCGGTCGTTTTATTTTTCTTTCGTTTAAAATCCGTGTTCATGTCTTTCACGACGAGAACAGAAAGAAATGAGAAAAACCGATCTCGTATGAACGAAGTCCTAAGCGCGGCCGGAATACAATTTTAAACAAAACATCAGCGAGTAAGTAGGTAATTTAATCAGATGTTTAATGAAAAAAATAATTATCCCAGTGGATCTCTATTCTCTAAGGTGCAACATTATCTAAATTACCAAGGGTTATTAAGTCTATGTGAATGGCTACAATATATTATATACGCGTATTTTGTGTATGTATATGTTATGTTGTGTGCGTATGCGGGCGTGTGTGTGTGTCGGGCGTATTTGCGCACGTATATATACGTGTGCTTCTCTGCAAGCAAGTGCATCTGTTTTGTGTGTTGTATGAATGTATTATACGGCTGTGGGTATGAATGTGTTATAAAATGAAAAATGAGCACGCGCTTTGTACTGTGGGAAAATTGATAGATAGAGCGAGAGAGAGAAGCGAAAGTGAAAACGAGATCGAAAAAAGAGAGAAAGCGAGAGAGAGAAAGAGAGAAAGAAAGATGAAAAGATCGGGAGCGAGGAAGAGAGAAACAAAAACAGGATAATCGTGAGTCGGAAATTATCGGACGTTCGAGATAGCCGGTAAAAATAAATAAACTTGTAGCTGAGCGCGAGAAGAAGCGCGGCGGACAGAGCGCGAAGATGAAACGAAGATGATAGAGTGAGTTTGAATTCGTGAGAGACTGAGTTCCGGACAACTGTGTATAGTTCTGCCACGGTAATGTAACAGTTATAATTATGTAATGACGATAATATAATACAATATAAATGATAACGAAATAAATGATTTCTCAATCGAAATGATTAAATGGGAAATTTCGACTGGACGGTAACGGTCGTGTTGCGTTTACCGTACCGTCCATGCTTTGCTGCAAGTTGATTGTAATTAGTTATTAAATATACCACTGATGATGTTTATTATGTCTATTAAAATATTCTTAAGATTATTATTATATTATTTTATTATTAATATTATTATTATTATATTATATTATCATTATTGTGAGCGTCACGTTAATATTATGTTATTGTTTTTATTGTGTGTTGTTTTGTATGTACCTTATCAGCCTATAATGATAACATTATTACAATAATCCATACACACGCGCACACATATACACACAGACACAATAGAGGAACGGGAAAAGAAAGTATATAGACATTATCATCTTTGTCCGCTCTAAATATTAATCTAATACTGATATGATTTTCCGACCTACAAATTTTTACGGTGCTTGATATAATGAAAAGTTTCCAATCTGTTAATTTACAAACAGAAATATTATGTTTGCAGAAAATTTTTTGTAATGCTTAAGATTGTACTAATTTTCAATTAATAATCTGAAATTCAGAATATTAGTAAACTAAAACTAAAGTTATGTTATACGGTTGAGACGCTGGAAAAAAGAAAGTGGGATGCTCGAAAGCACCTTTATTTGAAAAAAATTTGTTTATATATACATAAAAAGATGTTTTTTAAATATTTTTGTGACTCAACTGCTAAAATATTTTTCTGTTATTTTTATATAGCGACGATAAAGCTATACATATATAACGTACCAAATTATTTCTGGTGATTGAGAAAAATATAAAGATTATAATTGTATCTCATTTATATTGATTAGTATTGCACTTTACGCAGTAAAAAAAATTGTTCCATCATCGATTTGCTGCTTCATGTCACATTGTATATTATTATCATGCGCTGTATCTTGTAAATTATATGCGTGAATATTAATTGTTTAATGTTCCGTTTAAAAATCTCCATCCTTTATCATATATGACAGACATATAACGAAATATTACAAATAAATCGTCATGTTTTTTTTAAATCAAAACTGAGTTTGTTCGACCCATTACGCAAATGAAAATAATGAAGAAAAATATTTTTGCAATCTCTTTACAATGCATTTTAACAAACATATATACTTATTGAGAAATATAATGTAAATTTTCTTTCATTTATAAGTTAAAATTTTACATATGTTTAAAATTATTATGATATTTTTCAAATCTTAAAGTTATGAGAGTTATGATATAGTTTATTTAAAAATATTTTCAGCACATTGCAAAATTTTTAATTTAATCTTGTATGATATTACAATATTGTCAGCATGCGAAATATTCGCATTTATTTAATTTGTTTATAGAACGTATTAACAAATATTATATGCAATATTTTTTTTATATTTGTGTTCTGTTTTTTTACAAAATTCAATTTTTGCGAGTTTAATTCTCAACGTTTAAACATTTTATTTTACAAATTTTTGTGGGCAAATGCATTACATTTATAGATAATAAAATAACACAAATATTTTTGGTATGCGCAGTACAAAAAATCGATATTATATAATATTTATTAAAAATATCGATATATTACTTGATTACATAATATTTTTGTTTAATGTTTACGCACACACAATCACATAAATATTCAAAAGATAGATCACATATATTATTAACTGTCCAATCTGTCAAAATGTAATGCTATTTAAACCATAAAAATTTTTTTATTTACTTAAACTTGAGAATTTATATAATATACATTTATATATAATTTTTGTGAAGAGTTTAACATATAATTAATATGTTAAAAAATATTTAAATTATAGTCTTATTATTATTTTTTATCACGTGATTAGAACCTGAGAAAAATATAAAATGCAGTAAGTGCAAATTGTTTTTGTTACCTTTAAACATGTTTTCTTTTTGTCAAAATGTATGCATTTTATTCAAATTTCTCCATTCCTACATTTATCCATTCTCATTTTAATTGTATTTGTACGATACTAAGTATATGTGTCCGTAAAGTAGAAATTATATATGCTACTTGTAAATAAAATCACAAGATTATTCCTGTATCGAAGTGCAATAATAAAATATGTTATAATAGTGCCAAAGTATAATTGCAGAGAAAAAAAATACAAAGTTCCTTCCGTATGAAACGAAAGAATAATTCATCAAAATTTTTTTATTTCTTAAAATGTGTTTCGCGCAAATTAAATATTTCTGTACCAGTGTTATTACATAGAAAATTTTAATAATATTGTTTAACAAAAAAATTTCGTGTCATAAAATTGAAAAACTGTTTGAATTTACAATTTGATTGCTTTTTATACTTTAAATTTGGCAATTCTGTGAATATTCATACAGTATAAAATAACAATTCAATAGAACAGGATATATTTTACGTACTTATGTTTTAAACAATTTTTGCATGTAATTAGAAAAGTAACTGTATGACAAAGATGTGCAAAATTTTCAAAGCAGCGAATTCTGTTTATATCGAGTGCTTACCATGACTATAAAGCATAATATTTTGCCGTTGTGTTTACTATAATGCAGAACTATAGTAATATTTATCATGAATATATAATAATGCATTATTCAAGGTGTTTTACATAATTAGCTAGAAAACTAGGTAGTTGAATTAATTATTACATAATATTATGTACATCTAAATTATTACATAAAATAGATATATTTAGACTTTGACAAATAAAATATAGCATGTATTATATAATTTTTATCTATTGTTGCGATGTGATAGGATTTTGTAAAATTTGCCGAAGAAGATTTTGAGATGAAAACTCTGCCGGTGAGTACTAACATATATAGTCTGTTTTCCTTATAGCAATGCATTCTGCAAAAAAACTTGATATCAAATAATATATTATTTCTAAACTAACATTTTACTTAATCTATTTTTTATATCTATTTGATTAATCAGGTCATTAAAATAAATTATTTTGAAATTCTTTGGAATTACGTATTTAATGGCTTAAGAGCATGTATAGAATACATAGCATGCTGCAGTTAACGAAGTAAGATAGAAAGATTCATTTATTGCGAAGTATATTGTGCCATCCGTTCATTGTCAGTCCGGGATGTTCGACTTTCTAATGATCAAAAAAAATGGGGTCCCAACTAAGACACTCGATATGTTTTCCGGCCATAAAGAACGGCTAAACCCTTGAAAATTCCGCCACCAACGCAAAAAAAAAAAATTAGAAACTTCTGTCGCAACTTTCTAATCCAGTCGTAACTTTATTCACATCTCCAGTTCTATGTGACACTGCGACGTGTAATGATGTAACATTCGAGAATATAAAGTTATAATCGAAGTTTCCTAAAATATTAGTAATATTTGTGTCGGTTAATTATGTGGTCATATTGACATATAAACCGGTGTGGTGAACTTATTATTATATCTTTCGTGTAATAGTATATTTGAATATACATATATACAAATATATATTTTTTCCTAAAGAATCTGATATAATTCAATCTTATAAAAATTGTTTACAACAAAAAAGATAATTAAAGAGAGAGTATTTTTTGATAAATTTATTAATGGTAAATTTATATTTTTCCTTTTCTATTTCTTGTGCTGTCACACCGAGTGTTTGTCATACTCGTTTTATAAATAAAAAGAATTCTTAAATGAATGTCGTTATAGGCGAATACGCGTAAATATGCATAGCGTAAAAACGCATGTTTGAATAATTTTAGAAGCAGTGATTTTCGAGTAATGCTCAGTGATCATTATCTTATGTTTGAATATAATTGATTTATAAGATCAATATTAATGAGAATAATCATCAATCATCTAAATGGTTTGTAAATAGATTCAATTATCCGAGTTAGAAAATCTAAGAAATTATAATCAAATTACTTATATATATTTGATTAGATATATTTGCTTAATTTATACATTACATATTGGTTGAAAATAAGATTATTTACTTAAAACATATTTCAAAAATACTGAAAAAATGCAAAATAATTTTATTAGATTTACATAAATTGATACACAATTTGTGGTGGTGTAGGACTGATATTTTATAATTGTTATTTATAAGACCCGTCTTCTCCTTTTTCTCTTCTCGATCCTTCATAGAAGTATTTTGATGTAATTTTCTTATAAATGTGTAATACACACCTTTCTCTTTATCTCTCTCTCTCTCTCTCTCTCTCTCTCTCTCTCTCTCTTATATTTTTTGTTTTGATTCGCGAAATTTTGCGTCTTTAATCTATTTGTTTATATCAGTTTCTATGAAATCAATTATACTTAACGTTCTGTCGAAAATTATTTCTGTATATATTGTTAATCCGATTGAAAACAGCATCTTCTAAACATTGAGAAAAGTTTAATTGCTTTTCTGCTTTTAATTACGTCATCTGGCATGCAAATGTTAAAACAACCTTCAGCTACTATTGCAGCATACATACAATGTTTTTCTCGTTCTCTTTTTCTTGAGAATTATATCTTACAATGACAATCTCCATTACTCAAGCTGCAATTATGATGACGTAACAGTTATGTTGCGACGGACAATAGGTGTGCGCAATATTTCTAAGCAACTGCAAAGAAAATAAAACTACGTATTTGTTATCGACTGACTATCTCAACATCAACTGTACAGTAATATAGAGAGGCGACATTTTGAAAATTTATATTATTATATATCTCAGATATAAAATATTTACATATTCAAAAAATATAAAAGTGTATACATAAATATCATTGTTGATCGTAATATGTAGATATGTCATAAGTCACTATATAATATAATAAAATAAAAAAGTAGAATATTATTTAAATATTACAATTTTATTAATAAAAATTATCGTCAAAAATTGGTGTCGTATAATATATAGTTGTATTATACATAACATCAGTGCAAATGAATATCATTATAGTAGTAATAAAAATGATCATTATTTATAATTATCGAGATATTACTTATTATTGCTTTAAATAAAAAACTGTTTTGATAAACTTTAATATTTATATGATTGTTATATGACTGTTTTGTAAAGTTATTTAAAAAAAACAGTCATATAACAATCCTATAAATATTAAAGTTTATCAAAATAATTTTTTATTTAAAGCAATAATTAGTAATATCGATAATTATAAATAATGATCATTTTTATTACTACTATAATGATATTCATTGTCAAATGGTTTGTACAAAAAGCACAAAAACTACAAAGTAGCTATGTCACTAGTCATATATGCTAATAAAGATTTTATGATGATAAATGTACATTATAATTCTTCGGATTAGCATTAAATCATAGATGAATATAAATGGGTTTCTTTGTATGATAACCGCGCCGAAAGATTGTATCTTTCGGCGGCAATTATACGATCTACAACATTGTCCGAAAAATAACCATTAAGAGACTCTCGGGTTCTATCCAAATAAAAGACTGAGATGAAACGTCTTTTTCTCAGCCAGACTTTAACGGGGCAAGAAAAATATCCGCCCCTAGTGATACCTCCTATTCGGAGTCAACTTGAAGCAACAACTACTCGGATCCAGACGTTCGAGCAGAAAGAAAGAAAGAGAGAGGTAGGTGATCTCTGTCTGCAGCTCAGTTTTGTTGCTTCACTTAAATTGAATTTCGCGTTACGAGTCGACTCGCGCGTCAACTTTTCCATTCCCCCAGGTATTAGTGAGCCTTGGATTTGCCGTACTCGACGTTACGTGAAAGTATGGAAGGATAAAAGTTATCCGACACAGAAATAATCTCAAGTTTTCATACTTCTCTTCTTCCTTCTCTTTGCGACATATCGCGAAGAGTCGTTCACAGACAGTTTTGTCACTTTATTTGGATTGCGTATTAATCTAAAAAAGCAATACATTTTCCTAGATAATAAAACGGAAGGAAGTAGGAAAGAATAGATCAATAAATGTATAATGTATATCATGATATTATATTCTCTAATAACTCAGAAATGAATTTTCGAGCATATTAAAAGACACATATTATTGCTTGTAAACTGTATGTCTTACATTGTCTATTTGAATGTATCTCCTATGCACAATAGCCTATATGGATAAACGATATTTGACTATTAAATAGCTCACATAATTATAATTTGCTGCTTTTCACAAAATAGTAAAAGCCTTTTTAATTATCAATACTTAGATATTTAAGAAGCCATTTATTTTAATCATGTAAAAAAATCGTTATTTTTATAGTAATACCTTATTTATCAATTTTAGTGATATAAATACGTAATTTTATATATTTTGATTAAAAAGTAACTCGATAGCTTCTTAGAATTATTTTCATGATATAATTTTTTCAAGAATTCAAACAAATTTATATTTAAATATAAATTTCTCACACACAAATATGATCTTTTTGTCTTTTTTTCTTAATCTACAGATAATTGCATATTGAGCAACAAAGTATTCTCCAAAAAGAAATTTAAAATTTTGAAAAATACATGTGCGTGTAATAATTAGATAATTTAATTTTTTTGAGACAAAAATTGCAGTTTTTACAACGAAATAATCGGAATAGAGAAAGAAATAAAGTTCGTTATATAAGGGCATCGCCATTTCCTTTTCGTAACGTTTTACTATTACTAGCTTCGTCCTTTCTCGTATTGGGGTTGGCAATTCCATTAGGAGATAGAGATGATTGTCTGGGAAAGAGGGGAAAGGAATAATATTTGTTTCTCAAATTCCGGTTCAACGAGTAACGAGCTGAATTGAGACGTTGCCGAACTGTGGTTCTCCGAATTTTTCATCTCTGGTTGACTGGACGAGGGGTTACAATGGACATCCTCTGTGACTTTATTACCGTTTGTAAATTAACACGCGTGTAAATGAAACTCGAACGAACATGTCGGTCGCCATTGTTGGTCCTCGTGATTGCTAATAGAAAATTCAGGATGCTGTGCGCGATCTCGGCGATATAAAAATGCGATGAATGCTGAATAAAAATATAGATATGAGTATATTCAAAGAAATAAGAAATAGACATGATCCGCACACGATGACATTCCCTTAAATCAGCTGATTAAAGTAACGAAAATATAAGATGCAGTTAATACAATATTCTTTTTTCTTTTTTGTAGTTTTCTTTTTTTTTTCTTTCTTTTTCTTTCTTCTTTATGCCTGAGATCAAAAATTATAAAAATTAAATGAATATTTGCATTTTTAACTGATTCTTCACACATACATAAAATAAGAACTTAATATGCGATATTATTTAATTAGAAAATTTATAAATGAAAAAAAGCTCGGGTGACTCTTTAAATTCGCGTATTGTATACAAATTGACATTTTTACATGTATATATTATTTAAAATTTAGCCTGCAGTGCGATTATTGGCTCAGTTATCAATTAACGTTCATATTTACTTAAAATACATGTCTTAACATTCTTCTTCGCTAATTCTAAGAGGCTTTAGAAGTTTTAGCAACACAAAGACTGGAATTTGTATGATCGCCTTCGCGGTTCTCAGCGACCAAATGTCGCAAGTTGGGTCTATTCTTAGAAAGGATCGCACAAAACACCGGTATTTACAATGTAGGTGTATCGCATTTAAAATATTGGCTTTAATATATAGTTGCCGCCATTTGTGCGTGTGTGGGTACATTGTAGCTGAAGCCTGTGCTCTTCAAGAAGATCGCGCATATAGTGGGGGCAGAAAGCTATTTAATACGTTTCAGCGCATAAATTGCCAACTATATGGGGCATTATGGGGTGGGACGAGACCGTCGGTTGTCCATTGGCCTCTGTTGCTCGAGCAAGAATCGTCCTCGGCCACCATGTTGACTGCTGCTGAAATGTGGAACTTCTCTTCGTTCTCCTACCACCTAGCGATTCTCGTTCTTCTTTATCTCTGTCCTCCCGTCCTTACTTTGTAGCTATGTGTGAACGGAATCGGCAATAAACGCGTTCTCTCTCGCTTCGCTTCTCTCGAAAGAAACATTTTTAAGATTATTCGAAGTAGAAAAAGCCCAACGGACTTTTATGTAGCTCTCTCACACATTTTTTATCAATCTTTATAATCTTCTTGTGTCACGATGTGGATATTAATAGAGAACAGTTTAGTATTTTCAATAAAAATATTACATATTAAAATTTAAAATACATGTGTCCTAAGCAAGCATGACACACCATGCTGTTTGCGATAAAATATAATCGCTATAGAATAAAACTCATAATCATACGATTACATATATTATTGTATATAGAATGTAAAGAACGTGTCATGCTTATTTTAATTCTTCTGAGCAAAATACTGATAAAAAGAATGAAATAAAAGCGAATCCGCGCATCCTATCTTCCAAGTAAATTTCCTCGTTTTCTGCAACATTGTGTCTTTGTGCAACATTGTTTCTCATATGTTTCTTCCATCTACATACGTGTTTCGAGGGTATATGTACATAATATATATATGCATTGCGAGAGATGTTTTCTTGATTCCAGGAAGCTCGCCGCGGCCTGTCCAATTTATTTACTCGTCCCGCAAAATCCCATGCTCCGATTGGTCAGCCGAGCTTCGCGGCATAAACTTCAACTTGCCGTCTTTCTCAAGTGATATGGGGTTCCTCATATTAGACTTTTTCGTATTCGTTCGGCGCATTTAACCGGGTATTTTATGCTTCATGTGTGGACGACCGTCTCTCCCTCATGGCCGGTTCTCTTGCCAGCCGCGACCGGATAATATCGCCGGAGCACGGTCAGCGCCGTCATTTTACGATTTTATTATATCGCGTCGTATCCCCGTCTCCGTTTGTGAAGAGGAGGAGCCTTTTAACCTGCCCGCGCGCTTCGCGTATCCTCGCTTTAATTGGGATTAATATGGACGACGATAGCGACATGTAGTTATACACGTCCCAACACGTGCGTGCTAGCCGGTGCTTAAAGTTCCTTCACGTTTTAATTCGCAATAACGTCGGCCTCGCTACCGCGAGCTGACGTTGACATTTTTGCGAATCCCGCCGCGAACTCGCTGCGGGCTCCATTTGCCGTTTGCAACTTTGTAATATACCGTGAGGCGCGCCTCAAGAATTTCTATGACACACCAGCTCAGCCGTAACGAAATTTTTGCCTCTCTCCCGCGTACATGCCTGGAATTTTGTGGACGGGAAATCTTTTATTTGATATAATAAAGAATACTTTTAAATAAAATATTGGGAAAAATATATATAGTATATATTCAATATATATATTCAAGGAAAACCGACGAGAAAGAAGTTTTGGATTTCCCACACGCGTTGCATTTTTCTCTGGACCCTTAGCAAATGGTTATTTTCCACCCTGTATATATAAAGTTATATTAGAATATGTATTTATTATAGAAGAATGATGAATACTTTTTTTCTTAAATGATTATTCAGACGATAACGTTAAATGAAAGATGTAGTAAGGTAAAATTGTTAAATGGTTTTTACGTAGGAATATAAGCAAAAAAAAAAAAAAAAAATTGAGAGACTACCTAATATAATATGGCAACCATAAAACTGAGCGAGAAGAGAATTTTTTTTTGCAGATTACGTTTTAAGATATGTTATAGAAAGATGAGATGTGTGTGTGAATTATACTATAAGAATTATATGTTACACGCTCGCTAAATCATTTGACAGAAATTGAAGTTTTTAGAAACTTATCAAAGTTCGAGTTTCATAGTTCAATGGATGCATAATGAATGCGCGCGATTATTTTTATTTGCTAATAATGTTGAGTAAATAACGAGGTAGATAAAAAACGATTATGCCGCCTACCCTTTCACTCTAAATATATTGACACTATTAGTAATATTCTTTTCAAGCGTATGTATAGTATCTCATTATACTTTGAGTCTACATTTTAACACTCGACCAGCAGCGAATTTTTCTCATGATGAAACAATATAATGGATCATCAAACCGGGAGTTAAATTGTCGGTTTCGCCGGAGAAAAAAAAATAGCGAAAACGGCCCCATCATGGCAGCATCGAGGCTTCGTCTCCTGCATTCGCGGTTGGTAGACTGGTAGATGCAACCGATTGGGAGATAGAGAGAAATCCAGAAAAAGTGTGGGAGAAATGGATGGTTCTGGCCGTATATCGGAGGGCGCCACCGCACAGTGGCGAGAAGCCGCGCGTTAGCAGAAAATCCTCCTCTTTGTCTTCGTTTCGTCAGCATCTCTCTCTTTCTCTCTCAACACTCTCTCCTCGACACTAGTGATAGGTAGAGAAACATTTTTCTCTCTCCCTTTCTCGCTCTCCTCTTCTTTCCTTCCCGCTCTTTGGTTCTCCTCTTCTACTCGGGCGCCGCGCCCATGGCGACGATGACGCGGCCATGAAGATGTGTACCAATACAGCGCTTCCTTCCCAACACCATCACAATTCTCTATGCACATCTTTGTTTATCTTATTTCTGTGAGTGCTACGATATCCTTTTCCAAAGGCTAGTAGAGAGAAGGAGAGAAAGAGTAGTCAAAGAGAGATCATTAACGTCAATCTTATCTTTTTTTTTCTCTATGATTTTTTTCCTTTCTTGCCGCGATTATCAACAATCACAGAGAGAAAATGCAAGCGTATGTATCTCTCCGATATGCTCTTTTCCGGATTTCGTTTCTCTCTTCCGGCCCTCGCCATCTTTCTCTGGTGCGGTCGAGCTGCCGGTCCGGAGAGGGAGAATCAGGAGGGGGATTTCGAGGTGGCACCACCGGATCTCTCTTTCCCACTATCTCTCTTTCTCTTTCTCTTTCGTCTCTCTCCGGCGTTTCTAGTCGTCCATGGCCGGCGGGGTGAGAGAACCAGGGCGCGGTTCCGTGGGGTGGCGTACCGGGGAGCGAGGAGAGGGAAGAGGGTGTTCGCAAAGTGTCCCTAAAACTTTTACAATCGCTCGGCTCGGCTCGCTCGCTCTCGCGCTCTCGCGCTAGGGCTATGCTTGATGGCGTATCTTCCAATGTGAGTTGCCCATAATACTAAGATGTACGGCTGCGCCGGTAGGGGTCCCGGCTTGGTCTCTCACTCACTTACTACCTTATAGTATAGCAAAGCCAAAGGCGTATAGTGTGCCGAACGCCGAACATACGGACGTTCCATCGCGATTGCCGGCTTGTATTCGGCCGGCATTTCGGTCTAGTTCGCGAGATATCCGCGAAAGAATCGGCCGCATCGTCCGCCGTTCGCCGATACATCGTTCGTCTCGGTCTGCCGGGTCGTCTGGCTCCGTCGAAGGAAAGCCGGAAGAGAGAGAGAGAGAGAGAGAGAGAGAGAGAGAGAGAGAATCTCAGCCTCATTGTACATACGTCACGTCAACGTGTAATTAAGTGCCGCGGTTGCGCCGGGAATCGCGTTTGTCCGTCGCGATAAAATATCTTGGTAATAAGTGAGTGCGAAACCGGGTCCTCCTCCTCCTCAAGGTTGCCAAGCTTTACGCTCGCCGCCGTAGATTCTTCTTCCGTTAGTGTGATGTGCCCCGAGAGTTTCCACGGTAACCGTACTGAGTCGGTAAAGCGGCCGATGATCGCGATGATCGAGCACCGCCGCGGATCTGTCAGAATCTCACGTGATGTTGAGTGCGTAGCGTGCCGTCGACGCCACCGGCGGATCCGGAGCCGCCAGTCTTCATGGTAAGCATATAACAAGTTATCACGTGCGAGGATGATTATGCTTTGACAGCGTGGGTATTCTCGAGACTGGTACATATATTTTATCGCGCGCAATTTTAAACAAAACTGCATCGAACGAGTCAATTACTCCACTTGTAGGAAATTCAGGAATTATTACTCGATGATATCTCTTTCTTAATATATTCTAAGTGAAAATACCATTAATTATTATAAATGTCTTTAGTTTCGTAAGTTATGTAAATTTGAACGCTATCTTATAAATCAAACTTTCAAATTTATCTATTTATAATTACATTGGGGTCGATATACATTACGTAAAAAATGATATGTGGACTATCTTCACATAGAAGTTTAATTGTTAATAAATCATGTATCATGTAAACATAATTTACGCTGTCAAATTTAAATATTATTATTCTTTGTAGAAATCTCGTAAATTATGAAGACGATTAATCAATGCATTCTTACGATTAATCAATGCTTAGATATTCGGGATGACATGATAGTTTAAATGACAGTTTGAGCAAAGAAAATGAAACGGATCTATCTACAAAGTCGCTAATTATTTTATCAAGAATGTTAGTAATCTAATCGTCGGTAAGCGATAAGCGGTACACTGGCGGAATAAACAAATCCCGTCGTTCGAGCAACCAATTAGAGGATATTTTTTCATCGTCGACAAGATCCACAGCGCGCGGAGGATAAGATCCTGTGAACGCGAGTGGGGGAGACTCGTGAATTCCTCCACAAGCCGTCGGATTGCTTGAGGACGGTGTGGAGGGATGCGAGGCTTATCGATTGGCGGAGATGTTGGAAATGGCTGTTGGCCACGCCCGACAGCTAGTCGGTAACGGACTGCACGGCGCGACTGCACATGTGACTCGTATGTGCATCCCTTAAATGCAATTTCACGAAAATACTCGTGCAGGTCGAGGAGCATTATCGACGTCGAAATACAAAGCAGTAGTCTCGAATTTTGGACAGATATCTTAATTTTTACTTTAGATAGAATTTTTTTTAGCCGAAGAGAATGTCTCTTTTACAAATTTCATCCTCCTAAGCAATGATAATTCGCAATCTGCATATAGTAAATAATTATTATACCATTTCGTAATATATGTTATATAATAAATAATTTTACATGTATTTCAGTAAAATAAATTATATAAGATTTACGCGGTTAACAAATAGATGGAATAAATCAAAACTGTGGCAGATAATGAGATGTAGAATGAGACAGGTAAAACAATAGATCATTATATCTCAAACTGAATACATTATAAATTTGTTGGTCAACAATACTGATGTTCTGATACTGATGATCGTGTCTGAATTTTTTTATAACTTTTTGAATTTAAACATATAATATACATTTTTTTATTACGCGTGCACGCGATTTACATTTAAAATTGCTCCTTTCAGTAACTTTACAAGAATTATGCTTATGTCAAAATGATATTTATATGTTTCATCGTAAGAATAATATTTTCTGTCATATTAATCAACTACAAGCTATACAAATCCGAGAATTATTACAGGATTCTACGCCTATTTAGATAAAGCCAGGTAAATAGAATGCGTGAGAGAAAGGAAAGCTTGAATAATTTCGAAATGTTTTCTCACATATAAATATTCTTGTAAATATATGTATAAACGTTATATGTGTCTAAAGTGATAACATTATGACGTCGTCTAACGTATCGTATCGTTCAATGCATATCTTTGTTCATTAAGCAGCGATAATGTAATCTAATTTATGTGCTAAACTTGGATAAACAGCAAGCTTAGTCGGTGAAATCTTTCTAGACAGATATACGTATATGTATGTGTATTATAAATACATACAAGTCGATATAAATATAACAAATAAATTTTCCTTTGCAAAATATATCCAATATTTCCTGATATTTTATTATTGATATAAAAATATAAAACAGTATACTTGAGAAATTTCCCAACTTTCTCTTTGCTTTCTTTTGCCTCGTGTAGGAAGGGTGTTATTTTTTCATAGTGAAGTTCTTATGTAATCGCTAGATGAATCTCAATATTCTGAAGTGAAAGTAGGTTGTTTCCAATTTCGACCTGAGTTTTTATGCGTTCACCCTTTTGAAAGCCGATCTTCAGAATATACCGCGTTTGAACAAAGGTCCTATCAATTTTCATTTTTTGCTTTGCATCTGCTTCTTTCTTTTTACCTCTCTTTTTTGACATTTAAAAGAGTTTTATTTATATTTATAGAGTAATATTTAAGAATTATAATTTTAATAATATCGTGCAATATACAATATAATTTGTGTCTCTATAATTTGTATAATCTGCGTAGAGGAATATATATATATACACACACACACACACACACAATAAAATAGAATATAAACTTTATATTAATGATATATATTTTAATCTACGGTATCAATAAATTTCTTTGGCTCGAGACAACTTTCAAATGAAATAACTTTTTTGTTTAATTCGAAATGCTAACTTTTATTTCTGTTATTTTATTCTTACATATAACATAGATAAAATAAGTTTTTTTTGTCATCAATAATTATGCCAAATCCTATATCGGCTAATGAATAAAAAAATATTTTAATATCACATCTAAATTAAAAATAATACGTAGATAATCCTGCCAATAATAGTCGGACAAGATGAGTTAAAGGCATGATACAAAAAGTGTAACACGTATGTCCAAACGAAATTTCGTATTCTTTCTACACATATAAAGTACAGAGGTTACGATATGTTATTTTCTTTGTAAACAACACACTAGCAGGTTATTTCTGATATTTTAGTATCGTTTGACTCAGAATGAAGGTTTTTCAAGAATAATCTTTTATTCTACGATACATTGCACTTTTCGCCGTTAAGTTTGAAGCTTATTTCACTTTTGCGTTAAAATTAAAGTATTTTGGAAGATCGAGACGTAGTCAAATGATCAATTTGATTTTCTCTTAGTTCTAAAATTCACAACAGCATACTTAAAAGCATTTTGTTTCCTTCTACACTCATTCCTGTACAATAAGTGCATACTAACCAAAATAATTAATGGACGTAAATGCCATACTATCTTTATTCTTCTTTATAGAAAACTGAATCAATTTATATCAGTTCAATTTTATATAGAAAAATTAAACAAAAAGAGGAAAACATGTTGAATATTTTTTTTTTCAACTTGTAAACGTCAGTAAAAATAAAATGTATATAAATTTGTCTGAATAATTTTATTTGTGATAATTGAGAAAGACCCACCAAGAAGGTATGCAGTTACGTTATACTGAAATATCATTCGAAGAATTATAAACGTTTTATAAACGTCACATCCGGTGTAAAGGGATATCAAATGTTATCGTCATTTCATATGCGAAAAATGACGGAAATCTGTATTTCATTAAAAATAGAGATTTCCCGGCGTGACCGCCCACCCCAACGCCATTGGTTCGTAACTTTTGTGTCCACCGGGTATCTATACCTATGTGACGCGAATGTTCGATACACGAATAAGGTTCACCTTCTTCGATGTGATGCTGCCTCTTTCGTTTTTCGTGCAGTGCGCATGGGTATACCTGTAAAGGAAACTCGGCGGCGGTCGGAGCAAGTGCGTAAAAGGGGATGCATCTCCGGTGCACGGGATGTTTCCGGAACGCGGCGAGAGTCGGGAGATCAGTAACTGTCGGTGTCGGTGCAGTTCGCGATCTTCATGCGCGTGTTTACATAATTTCGCGGACATTCACCGGATCACCCCGTCGAGACCAAAAAATTCGTTGTATATTTCAAGGTGTTTTCTACGCGGAATAATAATCGCGCTAATTTATATTTATTGCCAAATCCGTGTGAAAAAAAAGCAATTCCTCCTTTATCTAAAACTTTAAACTTGAGGTTCCGTTATTATTCGTGGCGTTTTCTGTAAATCATTTTTATTGATCCAAATACATCGGAAAACCGGTCATCTTTCAGGACGAAATAAAGAGATTAAGCATTTTCGAATATAATTTATTGTGATTGTCATAATTGAATTCTTATTAAATTAAATTTATGTCAAATTCGATTTTTATTTTATATTCGATTTAAAAACTATAAAGCATTTAAAGACCGATTCATATGGTAATATTTGTTCAGAGTAAGAGAAGAAAATCTTTTGTAACACATCTAGATTTTTGTCTTCTCTCTCTTTTATATGTTTTTTTCAAATAACATTAATCAATTTTAAAGAGAGAGTTAGCGTATACTTTTTCGATGAAATATACATAAGTGTCGCTATTTTGATTTAAGATAAAATCGCTATCATTAATTTCGTTTGCGGTGTCGACTTAGATATACAGGGTATTTTTTTGTTATTAAAGGTCAAAGGTACTTTTTTACGTAATACAAACTACTCGAAGATAGTTACGCAATACGCATTAGATATGTGCAACTAAAATGATGTTTAAGCTTGTAAAGAATATTATTAATTTGAAATAGTAATATTTCTTGTCTTT
>NW_021849573.1:1011172-1027384 GCF_003651465.1 Formica exsecta | reverse complement strand
TTTATCGATTGGCGGAGATGTTGGAAATGGCTGTTGGCCACGCCCGACAGCTAGTCGGTAACGGACTGCACGGCGCGACTGCACATGTGACTCGTATGTGCATCCCTTAAATGCAATTTCACGAAAATACTCGTGCAGGTCGAGGAGCATTATCGACGTCGAAATACAAAGCAGTAGTCTCGAATTTTGGACAGATATCTTAATTTTTACTTTAGATAAAATTTTTTTTAGCCGAAGAGAATGTCTCTTTTACAAATTTCATCCTCCTAAGCAATGATAATTCGCAATCTGCATATAGTAAATAATTATTATACCATTTCGTAATATATGTTATATAATAAATAATTTTACATGTATTTCAGTAAAATAAATTATATAAGATTTACGCGGTTAACGAATAGATGGAATAAATCAAAACTGTGGCAGATAATGAGATGTAGAATGAGACAGGTAAAACAATAGATCATTATATCTCAAACTGAATACATTATAAATTTGTTGGTCAACAATACTGATGTTCTGATACTGATGATCGTGTCTGAATTTTTTTATAACTTTTTGAATTTAAACATATAATATACATTTTTTTATTACGCGTGCACGCGATTTACATTTAAAATTGCTCCTTTCAGTAATTTTACAAGAATTATGCTTATGTCAAAATGATATTTATATGTTTCATCGTAAGAATAATATTTTCTGTCATATTAATCAACTACAAGCTATACAAATCCGAGAATTATTACAGGATTCTACGCCTATTTAGATAAAGCCAGGTAAATAGAATGCGTGAGAGAAAGGAAAGCTTGAATAATTTCGAAATGTTTTCTCACATATAAATATTCTTGTAAATATATGTATAAACGTTATATGTGTCTAAAGTGATAACATTATGACGTCGTCTAACGTATCGTATCGTTCAATGCATATCTTTGTTCATTAAGCAGCGATAATGTAATCTAATTTATGTGCTAAACTTGGATAAACAGCAAGCTTAGTCGGTGAAATCTTTCTAGACAGATATACGTATATGTATGTGTATTATAAATACATACAAGTCGATATAAATATAACAAATAAATTTTCCTTTGCAAAATATATCCAATATTTCCTGATATTTTATTATTGATATAAAAATATAAAACAGTATACTTGAGAAATTTCCCAACTTTCTCTTTGCTTTCTTTTGCCTCGTGTAGGAAGGGTGTTATTTTTTCATAGTGAAGTTCTTATGTAATCGCTAGATGAATCTCAATATTCTGAAGTGAAAGTAGGTTGTTTCCAATTTCGACCTGAGTTTTTATGCGTTCACCCTTTTGAAAGCCGATCTTCAGAATATACCGCGTTTGAACAAAGGTCCTATCAATTTTCATTTTTTGCTTTGCATCTGCTTCTTTCTTTTTACCTCTCTTTTTTGACATTTAAAAGAGTTTTATTTATATTTATAGAGTAATATTTAAGAATTATAATTTTAATAATATCGTGCAATATACAATATAATTTGTGTCTCTATAATTTGTATAATCTGCGTAGAGGAATATATATATATACACACACACACACACACACAATAAAATAGAATATAAACTTTATATTAATGATATATATTTTAATCTACGGTATCAATAAATTTCTTTGGCTCGAGACAACTTTCAAATGAAATAACTTTTTTGTTTAATTCGAAATGCTAACTTTTATTTCTGTTATTTTATTCTTACATATAACATAGATAAAATAAGTTTTTTTTGTCATCAATAATTATGCCAAATCCTATATCGGCTAATGAATAAAAAAATATTTTAATATCACATCTAAATTAAAAATAATACGTAGATAATCCTGCCAATAATAGTCGGACAAGATGAGTTAAAGGCATGATACAAAAAGTGTAACACGTATGTCCAAACGAAATTTCGTATTCTTTCTACACATATAAAGTACAGAGGTTACGATATGTTATTTTCTTTGTAAACAACACACTAGCAGGTTATTTCTGATATTTTAGTATCGTTTGACTCAGAATGAAGGTTTTTCAAGAATCATCTTTTATTCTACGATACATTGCACTTTTCGCCGTTAAGTTTGAAGCTTATTTCACTTTTGCGTTAAAATTAAAGTATTTTGGAAGATCGAGACGTAGTCAAATGATCAATTTGATTTTCTCTTAGTTCTAAAATTCACAACAGCATACTTAAAAGCATTTTGTTTCCTTCTACACTCATTCCTGTACAATAAGTGCATACTAACCAAAATAATTAATGGACGTAAATGCCATACTATCTTTATTCTTCTTTATAGAAAACTGAATCAATTTATATCAGTTCAATTTTATATAGAAAAATTAAACAAAAAGAGGAAAACATGTTGAATATTTTTTTTTTCAACTTGTAAACGTCAGTAAAAATAAAATGTATATAAATTTGTCTGAATAATTTTATTTGTGATAATTGAGAAAGACCCACCAAGAAGGTATGCAGTTACGTTATACTGAAATATCATTCGAAGAATTATAAACGTTTTATAAACGTCACATCCGGTGTAAAGGGATATCAAATGTTATCGTCATTTCATATGCGAAAAATGACGGAAATCTGTATTTCATTAAAAATAGAGATTTCCCGGCGTGACCGCCCACCCCAACGCCATTGGTTCGTAACTTTTGTGTCCACCGGGTATCTATACCTATGTGACGCGAATGTTCGATACACGAATAAGGTTCACCTTCTTCGATGTGATGCTGCCTCTTTCGTTTTTCGTGCAGTGCGCATGGGTATACCTGTAAAGGAAACTCGGCGGCGGTCGGAGCAAGTGCGTAAAAGGGGATGCATCTCCGGTGCACGGGATGTTTCCGGAACGCGGCGAGAGTCGGGAGATCAGTAACTGTCGGTGTCGGTGCAGTTCGCGATCTTCATGCGCGTGTTTACATAATTTCGCGGACATTCACCGGATCACCCCGTCGAGACCAAAAAATTCGTTGTATATTTCAAGGTGTTTTCTACGCGGAATAATAATCGCGCTAATTTATATTTATTGCCAAATCCGTGTGAAAAAAAAGCAATTCCTCCTTTATCTAAAACTTTAAACTTGAGGTTCCGTTATTATTCGTGGCGTTTTCTGTAAATCATTTTTATTGATCCAAATACATCGGAAAACCGGTCATCTTTCAGGACGAAATAAAGAGATTAAGCATTTTCGAATATAATTTTGTGTGATTGTCATAATTGAATTCTTATTAAATTAAATTTATGTCAAATTCGATTTTTATTTTATATTCGATTTAAAAACTATAAAGCATTTAAAGACCGATTCATATGGTAATATTTGTTCAGAGTAAGAGAAGAAAATCTTTTGTAACACATCTAGATTTTTGTCTTCTCTCTCTTTTATATGTTTTTTTCAAATAACATTAATCAATTTTAAAGAGAGAGTTAGCGTATACTTTTTCGATGAAATATACATAAGTGTCGCTATTTTGATTTAAGATAAAATCGCTATCATTAATTTCGTTTGCGGTGTCGACTTAGATATACAGGGTATTTTTTTGTTATTAAAGGTCAAAGGTACTTTTTTACGTAATACAAACTACTCGAAGATAGTTACGCAATACGCATTAGATATGTGCAACTAAAATGATGTTTAAGCTTGTAAAGAATATTATTAATTTGAAATAGTAATATTTCTTGTCTTTATGCAATTTTCATTTTACATACTCTTTATGTTACATAAATATATTTCAGTCAAGTGTGTTAATAAATTTTTATATATAATACATATATTCTTTATTTAAATGCTAGAGATTGATCTTTTTTATTGCTTTTCTTAAAGATATCAACTCAAACTATAATATTATATAAACACACACATATATATGTATACCGTTAAGAGAAATAAAAAATATATACGTAGATCTAAAAAAAATTAATTCCAAATTGACCGTGGCTTTATATCACTAATGCGCGTATAATATTTGTTATTAGATTATCGATCCTGAAATTTATCTATTTTTCATAAAAATCTTATAAAACGTTCTGGAAAATTTGGCTAAAAGTCATGAGTGAATAAAAAAAAAAAAACCGGCGAGTATATAAAGTTTATCATAGACATATCGTAAGCACAAGAAGTAGAAGACGGAGCATCCTTTGTGCAAGAACACAATGTGTTACTAGATGGACAAACATGTATCTCGCTAAACCTCGCCCTCCTCCGCGAAGGGTTCCTTTTCCTTTTCTTCTCCCTCTCTCTCTTTCTCTCACACCTACACGCTCGTGACTCAGGGGGTTGTTTTAGTTGACTCTACGGAGTTTTATGGCGTATCCATCTCTCCGCGTGTATAGCTTGCGCGTCCAGGTTGGGAGAACGCGACCGTATAGCGACAAGAACAAGGGGGAAGAGCGATGGAAGAGAGCTCTTCTCGTCTGTGACGTGCGTAGGGGTCAAGCTTAGGCAAGGGGCGCACGCGCAGTTACGTTCGTGAGCCTCGCGAAGCACATGGTCGCCCCCGGCTACTATTCCGCTGTACTGCCGGCTTCCTACCTTTCGTACATAGATCCGAAATAATAAATAATCATGGTGGCTTTGTCATCCTTCGCGCTTTTGAGAAACGAAGATACGACGCAGGCGAGAGATGCGTCACGTGGGGTACGCCACCGCAGTGGAGGAGGATCTACGTTACACGAGTATTATGGACGGGCTTGAATCTGGTTCGATTCCCTGACCTGTCCTACGAAAACGAATAAGCAAACGACGCGTCTTCGTTCGATGTCACGCTGTGATCTTGCATTCGTCACGTGTCGTCGAGAATGCAAATGCACAGACATTATTCTGCGAATTATTCAAGTGACGCGAACCGACTGTTTTTGATTATTCTGAAATCGTACAACTTTGCAGACACTATATCCCACTGCGCGTATTCGCTTTTTTGTCGAGTCTAAGAGAAAGAAATTGTGACAATGTGATGCTGATGAATCGATTAACTGAAACAAAAAAAGCAGACTATCATCAGATAAGAGCGTCCTCGTAATAAAGGTGTTTCAGAAGATTTGAAGATAATTGGAAGAATCTGATTTGAAAATATTGTGGCGTGCATCTCTGTGTTTTACTTTTGATCTGCTTTAACACATTCAGTTGTCGCTAAATAATATACGCAAATGTATTAAGTGCTCGAGAAAAGTTTCTAATGCTTCAGATTTTAGACAGCCTTGTGATTATATTATTTTTTTGATACGAAATAAATTACAAATTATTTTATTGTATGAGATAAAAAGATAACGAATGTAGTCGAAGGATTGATTGCATCAACATAAGATACATTACATTACACATAAGATTTTAATAAGAAATATGTGAAAAACTTAAAGAAGTGTATTAGAAAAAAAAGACAAGACAAAAAAGAAATAGATATCCATAAAACTAGATCAATTCAATTCACGAATTTGTTTATTTTATAAAATTATTTGATTATGCAATTGCATATATTATAATTCTAAATTCTTATCTTGATCTTAAGTTTATAAACTGAATCAGAACGATATAAAAATTCAAAAATTACAGACGTTCCTTTATAAATATACAGCAAGAAATTTTAAATAATACTTATTATATATAAAAACAACACAATATTTCGTTTATTTCATTAACGATATCAGAAAGATGTCTTTCTTTTTAATAAGTGTTATAAGCTTATAAGAAATGGAAACTTAATGTGGGTTTAGGTGTTGATAAAATAAACGCGAGAATCAATGAACCGAACATATATTGTTACATAGAGGAATAATACGTGTGAGAGTGTTGGACGTATTGTGTTGCATCCCGATAGTATGTGATATCTGATGTCAAAAATTCATCTATCATCGACACAGGTGAGTGCGTATATATTAATTCTCCGAAATATATTTTTAATTTATAATATTTTCTAAAATAATGTCGTTAATTATTTTACATAGTATATACATATCGTAGGGAATGATCTATTATTACTATCTGCAGTTTAAAATCTCTAGTTCACACTAGAATATCTCACAATCAGCATCTATAAATTTTGCTTTTGGACAAAATTTATTACTGCTTTCACACTATGCTTATTGTCAGTCATTTGGATCTGTCAACAATCTGCGGAGTAAAAATTACTTTATGCAATCACAGCTAATTTTTATATGTAGTCGGCACGGGCCGACAAGCGACGATTACAAGATAAGCACGCGTGATAGTCGGCAGCGAATAAATAACGTATGATGTGTCACGTGATCAGTCATGATTAATATCTACATAATTGTACACTAATCATTTCGGTGAAGTTATCGCGTGTCATCGCAAAAACATGACACATGATACGAGAGAGTAATTAGAACTGAAATAATTAGCGACACGCAATGCAATACAATCGATATAATATAAGACAGGTTCTACGACTGCTATTTTAATGCAGTTTCGATTACTCTCAATTTTATTATAAATTGAACATTGATGAGTTAAATTAAAATTTTCACGTTTGATTTGCACATCTCATGATTTGTGAAAGATTATTCATGTTTAAAAGGTTTATGAGAGCGATACCATATTATAATAAACAAGAAACACATGTAATAAAAACTTACATCTTTCCATTTACGTTTTAATTTGCAACATAAATTTCTATCTTAAAAAAAGAAATGAGTTACGAAAAATCATCTTTTTGTTGCTCATTGTAAGTTTTAGAAATTTAAAACGCGATATAGCCGACGGAAGAGGAAACTGTAGATTTATATTCTAAAGAATAATATTAACAGACACACTCTCTATAATACATTATTTTAATGTGCGAGTTGTACCTCGCTTTAATTTATGCAAGAGGAAATTTACATTACGTCAAATAAAATGCGACACAAGTAAAAACGTTGCACTTTTTTGCATTAAACATAAAACTATCAAGTTTTTTATACTTCACAAGAGTAGTCGCTGTTATTTTTACACATGAGATCTAAGTTACGCAACGTTGTTTGTCGACTATAAATATATATAATAATTTGCAAATACATACATATATTAAAATTGATTCTATTAGATTCTTTTTTAATGTCATTCAAATTAATTTTTTTGCTATTATCATTGATGATTATTGGTTTGAAGCGACTATCGTCCATGTTATATAATTATTGTATTGTATAACAACTATACAAGTTATAAACTAAAATATGTGTCATTATCATATCTATATCAAGTACACATCGTGTGTATATATATATGAACTCATCATATTATATTTTATATATATTTATTATTTTATTCGCACAAATTATACATATATGTATATGTTTAACAATTACTTTATAAGAAAATATTTATCAAACATGCATACTTGCTGATCTTTTTTCTTTTACGTTTCTAAAATAAAAAGGATGACATGATCATATTTCATTTTTATTCTGTTACATACGTATGTATATTTATATACATGCCTACGAGGAAATATATTTTATCGAGTTGATGTCTCACACTGTGCTTCAAATACTTTTAATTATTCTAATTGTATTACAAGCATGGCGTTATATTTTAATCTCATATTTTCCGACATTTATATTGCGTCGAAATTTTAACATGAATGATATGTAAAGATCATCAGTGAGTCGAGCCTGACTGTTTATCGAGACAAGTAAATTTCGTGAGGTACATTCCCCATGCGGGGGGCGTAGTTTTACTAAAGAAACTACATGCTTCCACAGATCGGTGCACCGGCTTTTTATGAGTGTAGCGAGGAAGAAGGGGAGGAATCATAGCAGGGGACAGTTTCAAAAGTGGGGTGTAACTGCCAGGCACGCAATAAAATTTTTAACGCTTTCGTATCCAATAAGCGTAACGTCCATCGAGTTTTACATTGGGCGGATCCGCGCGGCCATTATGCAGTAACGGTTCGAATAGACGCAGCCATTGGTCTGCCCGTGCCAGCATGGCTGCCGTCTGCCCAGAATTTCCCCTTCCAGACCATCGCGACATGCGCTTCCATTCCTCCAGCGACTCTCTACAACCATCCTTCTTTCTTCCGTCTAAAACGTTCGATGAGAATGGGTTCAGGTTTAGGTTGCGTTTAGCATCCTTGCATCCAGGTGTTGCACTATGATTTTGGCGGAAATTTTTTTTGGATTAGAAAATATCCAGCAATATACATATATGAACGATTGTTACATATTTTAAATATTTAATTCAATTTAATTTAGATAGATTGTAAATAATAATTTCAATTAAAATTATTTTAATGAATAAATCTAATTTTTGCAAAACGAGATGTTATACCAAAGCTATAAAAAAATGTGCGCATATCTTGTACGCATATAAATCTTATGATTGCACTATGCGTTTCAAATCGATAATGTGTATAGTATTCTACTTTGCCGACACAACTGTCGCTTCCCGCCTTTCTGACGTCACTAGCTATTCTAAAATAAGGAATCTAGCTATCACATACCACTGGCTTATTACATCTTTATACAGCTCCTTCTTGTTTTACTATTATCTGACATGCAATACAACATATATTCATGAATAATTATTTTATATATGTATAGAAGCTTTATATTTTTTCTTTACATGTATAACATTTTATTGCAGACACTTGTCTTAATAAATTTATTTGTCTGACTCATATATGATAATATATGATAATATAATATTAATAAAACCGAGACATCAATCAAACTGAAACGTTGTTATTACATGACTTGTCAAAATATATCAACAAGTTATAAATTAGATTTCATGTTTAATACATATACAATATAATATATTATACAAAATTGCAAATAAAAAATTTATTTGCAAGTATATTTTAATTTACACGATTTGATTTATGTGACTTTATATACATATAATATAATACATTTTTTTAATTTAGAGTGAAAAGATTACTACGTTTTCCAAATGTAATATTTAAAATGCAAACTTTCAAATCGCGCGTGATAAAAATGCAAATATTACACTTTGGAGTAAGGTGTAGGTTGGAGTAGATTGGTATAGCTTGGTGAAAAAGCACGCAACTCAATTTTACTAAAATGCACTCAACGTCTGCATATACACTCAGGAGGGTTACTTCGCATAGCGTGGATACTGGTTACATGAACTCGTATCAGCCGCACGCTGATACGAGTTCGTAAGCATATATGTATACACGCGCGCGATATAGTATACAATATATATATATATATATATATATCACGGTGTGGATAGAATTATATACTAGATATAGAGTAGAAGTAACATCACGGGGAGGTTATACACGTGGGTTTTGTCGTGGAGTCATAACTAGGGATACGATGGAGTACATAGGATGCAAACCCATAAACCCCCCACTTTATTCCGACTCTTCCTCTCGCTTCTGGATCTTCGGTGAGACGGCGTTACCTTTACTTAGGACCGGAACGGCCGCACCACCTACGGTAGCGAACACCTTTTGACGGCGACGACGAAAGTGACGAGAAGGGTAGCGAGCAACCGACGACAGCGCCAGCGAAATCGCGCGTTTCCATGCCTTCCCGATTATGTCGTCTGCTACGCAGTCAGACAGACGTTTCGATCCGACGTTGTATGTCGCGTGTAACTCCCGAAATGACTATCCGAAATCGATCGCGCAACATAAACGTTGAAAATGTAAATGTGTCGCGTGGAGATTGAGAACATTGCTTAAAATTTGATAAACCGCGTGTATCCCCTCTCGCGCGAAATTGATAAGGATAAGATAGAATAAATGGGGGTAGATCTCGTGTCTTTTGTTCTCGCGCGCTAACACAAAAGACGAAGTCGCCTCGTCGCAGCGAGGAGAACGCATAAACTTTAAAGCGTAATCAGCACGTGATTCGGCTCCGTCGCGCTCTAGACGCGCCTGTCGTTTAGTATTCTTCGTGTATGTGCACACGAGGACAGAGAGAGGCGAGGAGGAGGAACCATGCGGGAACTAACTGTGAACAGTTCGAGCCGCGACACACAGCTGGTCCGATCAGGGTTTACGAAATTTCACCCGCTATCTCGTGGGTGACAGCTCGCGGGCCGAAATTTGACGTTTTGCGACGATTTCTCGTGTCCGTTCATCGTCTCGCGTTCGTGTGAATGAACGTCGCCCGGTAACGCGCATGCGTAAAAAAAAGGTATTATAGAATCCGCGTCTCCTTCTGTGTGGAAACTACGTGTGGAACATGCGTGTACCACGTGACTACGTGAGTCTAGTCAAAGGCGAAACGGTTACGACCCTCGATCGTTTGGTTCGTTACATAATCACAGGTCAGTATATGTGATATGAGGTTTCGCTAAAATGTATTCTCTCTTAAATGAATGCTCGCTCTGCAACGGATATCGAGTGTAGCTCGCCCATACTTTTCATTCTGTATGCCATGTTTAGCCGGCCGACTATTGTGTGCGTTTACACTCATTCTCGTAGATGCACTTACACATAGCTACGCACAGCTGAGAATGGCGATAGTAGTTAGGATGGACGCCTAACGATGGCGCGCGGTGATATCCTAGAATAATGATAGTCTTATCACGATGCGAGAGAGTATCAATATTTTATACGAATTGTACACAGATTTATTGATCGTAGATTATTGATTAATCAGAGAAAGTATATTTATACCAGTACTTTTATTCCTTTCTCCTATTAATAGTTTTTCCATTCGTACACACATTCACATACATGCCTATCTCAAATACGATAAGGCCGTCGTTAGATAGTTGTTGGCGCGCGTGGTTGGGTGTAATAAAACAAAAACTCCGAGAATATTTTATTCACAAATATGCGATAAAAGACATAAGACTATAGAGTAATACAAATCACAAATTGTATGTATCTCCTAATAGGAATTCTAACTTTGCTTATCGAAAAATTAGAAACTGACAGACGAGTCTCGTTTATTTTATAAATAACTTAAGATTAGTTTCGAAAACATCTTGCCAAAAAATCTCATCCTATCTTCATTTATCGTATCTTTATTATTTTTAGCTTATTTTTCTGATCTTTGCGTTTTGTAGATATAATAATTTGCAATTGCTAAAAGTAAGGAAAAACTTTTTTATATTATTATCGAGGTCTCATTAATTTTTATAGAAAGACAAAGATTTTACTATTTTGGTGTCACGTAAAATTATCGATAATATAATAGATATAATATATTTAATGACATTTATGATAAAATATGAATATAAAGATAACATGTATTTTAGTCGCTTTGTTATAGAATATGGGTTTTCGGGCTTAATATCCGACATGTACGCGCATGGGTTTTATATACTTTGCTATAACGCAGCCAGTCGCGGTGCTAGTGTGCTATTATATATTTTATAGCTTCACATCTTTACTAAATGATTTATCATTGTCTGCGCACGGATAATTGCGGTTTCCCGCTGATCGCTTGATTTACTACAATTGTACAATTAAGCGCTCGCGAGATTTACGTTCGAGATGTCCATATACAGCATGTACATACGATGCTTCGATGCAGACGACACTTGAAAGTCTGTGTACGTAAAATAAAGTCGAAATCTCGATTTTTTTTTCTACGGATGGGAGACACAAGGTTGCGTTTTTTATCTCACCTTTTACGCAGTAAACTCTCTTCTTCTCCGATCGTTTTGTTTTTTTTTCGAAATACGCGATTTTTTATTTTACTGCGACACTGCATTAAAAATGCAAAATATGTAATCGAAATTTAAAAAATATTAATATTTCACGTATTAAATATGTTTTAAGAACCTAGAAAAAAAATATGTTATTTTTTTAATTTTTATATATTATTGACTCCGTGATATAATACCGAATTATGTTTCAACGCGTAAATATTTTTATCAATAATATATATTTTTTTACGATGTGAATATAAAAGATTGTAAAATAGTTTTGAATACATATAATGTAAGAAAAATTTCCATTCTGTTTTGTTATATACGAAGATAGTAAATTATTTATTCATTTTCTTTGAGGGTGAAATGTGGATAATAAATTAGAAGATAGAAAAGAAATTGCATGTCTGATAAAATCAAACATGCGAGCGGGTGTCGTGACTGGAAGAAATAGCGAGTCGCAGCCCGACAAGTTGAGACAATCGAGATGCAAACTCGACATAGTTGAAATTATAAATCATCCTTTTCTTCCACACGACACGCGGCCTAAGTGCGCGGTGGGTTTTAGCTGCACGGCCAACTTTTGATAGCCGGACAATTTTAGCCCGTACAATGTATCTCTCGCGTGCGTAATCCACTGAAAACCTTCTTCACCGACTTGCATGAAATATTTTCTCGGACATGAATAAACTGGAACCGCAGCGTTGCCGCAGTAGCTGATGCAGTCGCTGCAACATTTTCACGTGTCATCCACACGCTCGTCTGCCCTGTTTTGCGCTCATCCCATGTATACATACATGCACACATATATACGCAGCTCACCTCTTTTCGACTCACTGTCGCGCGTTTGCACGTGTCGCCATTGGTCTTCCAGTATACGAGCACGTTCGTGCATGCGCTCGTCTTTTATTGCGGTTGCGGTCCTCGCCCGCGCTATGAAATTTACTCATACACCGTCATGGTTTGGATGTAACATTGTAGCTGCTACAACTATACCCGCGCGATAGAGGGATTATGCGCCGGGTATGGTCTGTCACCCCAATTGATTATTTCTAAAATCTTAAAAAATCGATATATTTCACTGACTGATCTCGTTCTAAGAGAAAACGCTTCTCTATACTTTAATCTAATACCCACACGCGCAGTATCTTTACACGTAATATTTTTGAAAAAGATAGTGTCAACTTTATTTCCATTTATCGATGTGTGATGTTTATCATATGTATTATTGCCGAAGTGCTTAAAAATATTCCATGGTGTCAAGGAATGAAATCACAATAATTTATATTAACAGGAAAATAGATAAAAAATAGATTTTTTTAGTAACAGTTAAATAAATTAATATTTACAAAGAAAGAATTTATATTTCTATTAATTTGATAATAAATATAATTTATATAGCACTCGAATGACCATTGCTCTTTTCGATATTAAATTTATTAGAAATAATTTTTAATCGGTAAGTAATTGACAAGAAAAAGTAAAAAACAAACCTATACGAAAGCATGGCGGCATGATTATCAAATAGGACATTCACGAAAAAGATCCAATCTAATGTAATGGCCGCACGCACGGACGCCTCCGAGATGAAGATTTTCTTCATCCCTCTATTTACATCGATGAGCACACCCGAGCAGTTCCAACGTCGTTTGCCCTACGTTCTCGCACCGGAGATTGAGTAAACTCCTATTTATCTACTCATCTGTGTGCGTGACCCATCTTCACTGCTCTTCTTTCGCCTCTTTTAGGACCAATCGCTTTGGCTCGTGCGAAGGCATAGATTCGAAACTCTACTGAAATTTTTTCTTCCTCGCCTACACATTCGCCAGTATTATTATAATGCGATTGAAGTGTTAAATATACAAGATTGGAAATATGTCGGTGAAAAAATTACATTTTTTAAAAATATGTTTCAACTTGATGATATATATATATATATGTGTGTAACTAATTATAAAAGAGTCTGATACCAATAAATTAATAATAAAAGTTCTTATGCAAAAAATATATGATTAAGTTGTGTCTAATGAAATTAGAGATGAAAAAACGATGGAATATATTTTCTCTTTTGCTAAACATTTTATATTTTGTTCGGATAACTCAAGTAATTGAACATTACGTGAGAAGAGAAGGATGTAAGAGGCGAGAATAAAATGTTCGACATAAAAATCTGAGCAGATATCTAAATTCCTATTTCTTGTTTATTTCTTGAACCGCCTTCCACCGATTTTTTCTCCCCTTGGTTCAGTTTTTTTGATTACATTGGCTTTAATAAAGTTTCGATGGAACTTTGTTTCATTAGGGAATAGATGCTTCATAGATTTTCTTTTCTCGTTTCCTGAAATCATAATGCAATGAATAAATTATTTACGACGTTTGATTCAAACAATTACATCAATCTGTAACATTTACAATGTCCATTTGCATTTAAGTGTAGTATAATTTTATATTTCAAAGGCGGATGTGGCTTTTTAAATATTTGTGTCGTATTTAACATTTTCTGTCACATGTTTTCCATGTGTTTTCGTGTTTCAGTTTTCCATGTGCGCGCTTTCCCTTATAATGTGGCGAACAATACTTTGCTCGGAAAAGATTTCACGCTAAAACATATTGCGTTTCGTCATCTTACACCAGTTAACTATTCGACATTTTGATACATCGTACTTTAGAAGTTTTGTCGCGGAATGTAATATCTGAGATGGTGGGCTGATCAAATGTATGTTAAATGTATGCATCCTCGCTGGAATTAATATCCATGAGTAATGTCCAGACTCCGTAGGAGTTTCTCATGGATATTAATACGTAAAGTAAGCTCACGCAAAGACTAGGATTTCTTAATTAGCTAGCTAAGTCATCGCGTAACCCGTTGTGCATCTCGAAACCCGCATGACAATATCGTAAAGACGATTCTTTACGTTCATACGCAGACGATATCGTACTGGTAGTCGCAATGTCTGATTTTATGTTTCTACGCGGACGCTTTGTCCAGCTGGTTACCACCGTTCCCATCTTTACACCCCCTATTATGTTTACGATTATCGAGCTTGTAGCAAAGTTATAAATGTGAGCTGATCTAACAAGTTGGCGATATGTTTTCTACTTTGATAAAATTGTTATTTCTTTAAAATAAATATTATTTGTATTTAGACACTTTTTGATATTACCGAGCAAATTCTAAAACTTTTTTTAAATTTTCTGATATATTAGTATTATATGTGAATTTTTCTGCAAATTAAAGTGAATAAATGATAAATGCGTGAATAAAATGAGATGCAGTAAAAGTGGTGCTACAACAAGAGATATCTCGTTGATTATTACAAGGTCCAGTTAAGTCCGATAAAATGTCAGGCATTCTTATTTCGTTGCCAGAAACTTATTACCGTTGTATTATCTCGAATTGCATTTTAGCTATCGAAAGACAGGGACAAATTTCGCGAATAAGCGTCTCTTAACTTTTCTCATCAGGAACAGGTCTCGCTCGCGAAATTTTATTTGTCTCCGCCGAGATGTAAAGCGTATTACATTGTTGACGTGAAGATTGGCTACGTAAAAGCAACATCGTCGGATGAACGAAGTAAGAAGATCGGCAGGAATGTCGCCGTCGAGTTTCCAGAGAAACGTCGGCAGTCGCGCTGATGTTAGTGAGCGCATTTCCGTGCGTTGGTATGCACTCGTGTATCTATATACGGAATCCGGTACTTAGGGATTTAGGTATGGATATACATATACATGTATATACATCTCCATGCGTCTATCTCGATGGCGACTTTGCAGTCTCATTAGACTCAAGTCGCAGGAACGAGTCGAGGAAACTTGGAACGAAGGGATATATTTCTGGGACATGAAAACTTGGAGATTGTGAAAACGTAGGGAATATCCGTGAGCGAGGGAAAGGGACGCGAAGGGAAGCAGGAAATGAGAAGTCGGATAGAATAGGAAGAGAGATACCGCAACCGTGATGGAACACAGAAAATTTTCTCTGTATAAAGCTTCCGAGTTTTATTTATCTTTGTAAAACACTGCGATAAATAGCACATTGTTTTAAAAAAGTCAGATTTTATAGAATGTTTTTTTTATGTGCGAATAATATATCACAATAATTACACAGTACAATATTTATTAATCAAGCGATTGTAAGATTACATTACTGATCTGATAAATATGTGTCAATTTTGAGAGTTGTTTATATACGTGGGATACCTGCATATACGATACCTATCATCCGACAAAAAAATCGAGGACAGTTTCGGATCAGACTGCCGTCTAGACTCTCTGATCAACGCGCGGACTGTAAAACCTTGTAGGCACGTGATCTTCTATCGGAATGGTTCCCCCTTCCTCCTCCCCTCCCCCGTACTCGCATACATATGTATTACATCGGTGGTACCCGAGAGGAGGCAATGGCGTAATATATTTAACAATGTCTCACGATATGAGACGTTTTTACGGAAAGTCGTTGGAATAGGAATTGCTCTTTGGCTCCGGCAGGAGCTGAACACATTGGAAACGAGTTTGTTCCTCTAGCCGGTACAGTTCGCGGTTGCACACATATCTCTCGATGTACGTTCAATACATATGTATACATATATATATATATATATAAAGTCAAACTTAGCATGTTCTAAATAGAGATGA